>NC_081408.1:267606246-267915829 GCF_030272615.1 Cryptomeria japonica
GGTATTATCCGGTTTGCTTAGCACTGACAACCCTGTAACTACTTTGATCTTACTAGCCTTCACAATGTTATCAAAGTTTACATGGCAGAGTCTCTTATGCCATATCCAACTATCATCAAACTTAGTAATAAGACATGTACTTATATTTGCATTCAAATGAAATAGGTTACCTTTGGTCTGCATGCCATTGGCCACCAATTCACCATCTTTTCCTTTGATTCTGCAAACTCCATTCTTGAATTCCAGAGTGAGGCCACTCTCATTCAGCTAGGCAACACTTAGAAGGTTGTATCTGAGACCATCAACCTAGTACACATTGTCAGCACTGCTCTTTCCATTCAGAGAGATGGACCCTCTTCCTTTGACCATGAATGGTGCATCATTGCCAAAGTGAACCACACCTCCATCATACTCCTCCAAGGATAGAAACTTGCTCAGGTCACTAATCATATGATGAGAACAACCACTGTCAATGATCCACTCATTGGAATTATCAAAATGGGAGACAAGAGCCTTCTTGTCTGACACATCTTCTTTGACATCAACAAACATAATATCTTCATTTTCTTCATCCTCTGATTCTTCATCTATGACACCTTCATCAAATGCCACAAAACAGTTTCTCCGGTTTCCTCCTTTGAATTTCCTAAACCTTTCTAGTTTGTCCTTGTTGTCTCCATTAGGATAGTTTATAGCAATATGTCCTATCCAGTTACAAGTAAAGCATTTCAAAGGTAGCTTACCTTGGTATTTACCAGTTCCTTTAGGAAGCTTCCTGGCAAGGAGAGCTTCAAATGCCATCAAAATCTCCTCATCATCCATTTCTCTACTCTGTCTAGGTTCACCACTGGTGCTAGCTTCTTTTCCTTTTCTGGGTGGTATAGCAGAGGCTTTAAAAGCTGATTCAGTCTTTTGAACATTGCCATCAAAACTATTTAGCTCATAGGCTATCAACTTGGCTATGATGGAGTCCAAGGATACCTTAGTCTTGTCTATTGATCTCAGCTCCTGAATAGTAGCAACCCTTATTGCATAGACCAGCAATAGGGATCTCAGGACTTTTCTTACCACAGTGGAATCTTCTATTTTACCACCTGCACTCTTCATTTCTCCAACAACTTTTTTGATTCTTATTCCATACTGTTGGATGGTCTCACCTTCAACCATCCACATATCTTGAAAAATCCCTCTCAGGCTTTCTTCCTTAGCCTATTTTACATGTTCATCACCACCATAGATATTTTCAAGAGCATCCCATACCTCTTTGGGATTTACCTTGTCTTGAACATCAATAAACTCAATTCCAGATATACTAGTAATAAGGGTTTCCATGACTTGCCCATTTTCTTGTATCTCTCTCTTTTGGTCATCAGTGAGAGCACCGGTAGGAACAACATAGACATTCTCAACATAACTCTAGTGTTGAGCACCCATGCTTCTGATGAATATCTTCATCCTATCTTTCCATATACCGAACATTTTCCTGTTAAACTTTGGACCTTCCCTCTTCATCATTTGATTGGGATCTTTACCTCAAGTGGTTAAGCTTACAACACAAAGGACCTAGAGCACTCTGATACCAATTGATAACTCAATGATGAACGAATAGTACCAAACTAGTACTGAGAGGGGGGGGTGAATCAGTACAGACAAAATATAGTCCAAAACTGGTTTGACAACAAATACTCCAAATGAATGGCAAGCAGTGACACTGGTTGAAACAGAGTGCAACCGATGAGACCTAGAACAACTAAAACAATCATAAGCCAGTTACTCACTTAGCCTTCCTCTTAGCTCAATACTATAGTACCATTACACCCTCTTGCATGAACAGGTAAACTATCATCAGATCTTCACAATAGTTAGTTCAATATGTTTTATAGATAGGCACAAAACACAGAACCATCATATGCTTAATAGGTAATAACAAAGCATCACAAGATAAAAGCATCACACATGACACACATATTTTTCACATGGAAACCCAACTGGGAAAAACCAGGGTGGGGATGAATGCCCACAAGCTACTTTTTGAACTCTTTAAAAGTCCACTATGTTAGGAGCCTTGTCTGGTTAAAGGCATTACAATAGGTTCTGCTAGGAACCGATTCTGTTAGGGATCACCCGGTTAAGGGATGGCTATAATACTCGGTTAAGGGTTAAACCCAGTTAGGGTTACCTTTTTAGAGGATTTCAAGAACTCAATAGCTAAAGGATCTCCAGAGCACTATAGCTTCCCAGAACTCAATAACTTCGAGTTACCCTGTTAAAGGATTTGTATCAAGCCAGTTAAGGCTACCCTGTTAAGGGATTACACAACTATTGAAGTGGTTAAAGATCAACAGGAATTACAATGATCTGGTAATAGCACTCAATGCCAATGTAGATCCATTTTGGCTCCTCTTCACCTTCTGCACATTCACTTTGCAAGTATCTCTTCTCTCCTTTGGTCTGGCAAGAATCACGTATCACTTCCCTTGGATACACACATACAACTTTTACAAACTGTGTAGGGAAAAAAGTGAGACTAGGCTAACATGCCCTAATCTTACCTTTTGACACACATTGTGGAATACGAAAGAACCCAGAGGTATCACACAATTGGCTACTTCTTTTTGTGGAAGAGAGAGCCATGGGCTACCTATTAGGGTTTCTATTCCTTTGTTGTAATGGAAAGATAAAATGATGCAAGTTCAATTCCTAACCCCAAAGAGCAAGTATGAACTAATAACAAGATTGCAGAATTGAGATTAAACAATGGAAAGCTATAAACACAAGGACAAGATAAGAATGCCGATGTGTACCTGGAGTTAAAATCTGAGTGAAAATGTTTGGGATGGGGGCACAGGTGCCACTATCCTGATTCTGCCCCTGAAACTGCTTTTGAAACTACTATTTTACAACCTGGAAAACTGTCAGAAATGTTGAAAATTGTTGTCTGACAGAGGGACCAGGGCGCCTAGCACCACTATCCCAGGGACCAAGGCACCCAACACCCCTGTCCTGGTAGGACCAGGGCACCCCATGCCCCTGTCCTGGTCTTTTGCCCTGAAATTTGGTGTGTAGCTCAGTTTATGTCTGCTTCTGCCGGATCTGCAACTTGCGGCGTCGTCCGAGTCCCGAAATCTGCACTTATATCTGAAAAGGTATGGTGGGTGGCTATATAGGGTTTTGCCTTAGTCAAACCCCCTCTTTGGTGATTTCCACCTCCATGAATAGCCAAGTTGTATTGTAAAAGTAGTGTGTGTGCAAACCTTGTGTGTGTGCAAGATCCTAAAATGCAAGTAAGCAAACTAGAGCAACGTAGAAAGTAAACCCTAATTGCTTGTAAATGATAATGTAAATGCTCCAAATCAAGATGCAAAGTGATCTAAAGCATGAATACAAATGATATAATGAGGCTTATTCAAAGACATGAAAACAACATGAAATCATACCCAACCCCAAGGGAGGGGTACAAGCCAATCTTCAGTCGGTGATCCCCTATTGCTCTTCAATGTCTTCAAAGCCCTAAATGGATGAATGAAATTGATGAATGCTTGATGGGTGGATGTTGAATGTTATTGAAGTCTTCAAAGATCTTCTCTTTCGCTGCATAGAAGGTCCCTAAAACCAAAATTCGGATCCTTTCAAATGAAGAAAGAGAGCTCTTATATATGAAACCCTAGGTCTTAATTTCAACTTTTGGCCAACCTAGAGATTGAATCTCCCACCAATTTCTTGGGGTTAAGCTTTATTTTATGACTGGATCGCGCTCCTAAAATTTCAGGAAAAATGTCCTAGACCGTGTGCATTCCGGGAACCATGGTCCCGACAACTTTTCACCAAATTTTCAGGGCCGTCGGATATGATGATTTTAGAGAGAATCCCAAAGTTACAGGTGATTTCGAGATGTTTTGACCGCCGAAATCAAGCCCCCAAGTTCAAAATAAGACCTAATTAGGGTTTAGATTAAATGATGTATTGGAAGAATAAAATGAAAGGGGCACACTTTAATGAAAAGGGCCCAACTTTATGATATGGGAGATGATAAAATAGAACCTTAGACCTAATTAATTTGATTAATTAAGTGCTAAAGGGAAAATGCGATGCAAAGTGCAAGATGCGCCAAGGTGGGAGCTAAACCAAGTGTGAAATTGTACCACCCTAGCAAGTGCATACAATTTATGATGCTACATTTAGCTTCCACTTTAGCAGTCATATGAACACTACATGCATATGCAAGCTAAAGTACATAAAAGTAAACATTATTTGAAAAAAGGATATATCCATACGTTGTCGAACAAAGCCCCCAGCGGTATCTGCAGTACACAGTTAGGAACCACAACCTACAAAACCACATGTTAGATCACAAAATCACCTAATGCTTACTAAGGAAGGTGATGAAAATTTGAGGGTAGCTATATGCCCCCCTTGTTTCAGCTTGCTAATTTTAGTGAGTTGAAACAGGGTATCATGTTTACCACTTTGAATTGTTAAAGAATATTGATGACAAATGCTCACAAGAAGATTTGATATGAGATCAGAAACTAATGGAGAATCATTTGGTAAGAAAGAGGACTAAATCTCAATTGCAACACAACAAAGAGTGTGAGGATTTGAGAGTTCTCTAACACAAGATGAAGGATGTAAATGGAAACAAAATGCAAAGAGAAGAAAAGAAAGGAAAAAAGCATGAATACACACATTGGTGATCCATGAGAAGAATAGTGAGAGAGAAAACATGGACTTCTCACCCCTAGATCTTGTCTAGGTGATCCATGGGAAAAGGACATGGAAAACTAGCCCCTAGGGTCTGTCTAGGTGATCCATGTAAGGGAGGAGAGTGAGAAAGTCTAGCCTTATGCTGCTAGTTCTAATCAACCTCATGCATGTGTGTGTAAGGGAGGTTAGAAGCACCTCATAGGAGTCTATGCCCGAGTATGCTACAACCTGTATATGTATAGTACAAAAGCATGACATCTCACTCTAAGAGTCTATGCTCTGATTTCGAGAATAATCTCCTTGTATAAAAGAAAAATGGAGACATCTCGCTCTAAGAGTCTGTGCTCTGGTTCTGAGAATGACCCATTGCTCAAAAAGTGTAATGTTTATGTCATAAGTAAAGTAGAACAAGGATACCTACCTTCATCACAAAAGAAGATACCCCAAAAATGCAACAATGTCATAGATCCAAGCAAGAGAGTTTTGCACTCTTTAAGCAAGGATAAGATAGTTGAAAAAGGGATATCCTATAGTATGTGTAAAGGAGATCCTTAGAGGAGAAGAGATCTTTGTACAAAAGACACCTATCCCCGAGAGGAATTGTCTTAGACAAATATAACATCTTCTAGAATAAGACAAAGAAGAGAATAAGAATGCAATACTTCCTTCTTTTGCGAGGTGAAAGTGATTCTTAATGAAGGATGACGCTCTTTTTAACCCAATTGGGAGAGTGAATTCATTATGGATGTATTTTACCAAGTGCAAAAGAGGTTGTAGTCAAGGACTTACACCTCTTGTAAGAGAGAATCCTTGAACAAACAACAACAAATGTATACAAGGAATAACATCAAGTAATAAAGTTCACACCATCCACGAAATAGGAAAAAGTGGATCCTTAGATAAAAATAAGAAAAGATCATTGCCTCCCAAGGATAAGGACAATGAGAAGGACTTACACAATCTTCTAGGGAGAGATTTAGACATAAGCAAAATGTACTACATACTCACATGAGTTCATGCAAGCAAGACATTACTGTATGTAAAATGCTCCTCACAAGAAGTGGGTAGGATAAGAGAGAGAATACACATCTTCTCCCATATCTAGGAAAAGAGGATTCTAAAGAAAAGATGATCAATATTTCCACACTATTACCCCAAAAGGAAATTTTAACCATAAAAAGAAGAGATGTATGAAATCACTCTTGTCCCCATAGGAACAAGAGATAACATAGAAAATTAGGCTATTATGTTGCTTCAAAAATATGATTGCACTTGAAATTGTACCATCATGAATGACAATGAGCCCCCAGTAAATGAGCTACCAATGTCACATAATGATGAGAAACATAATAGCCATTAATGTTATTTAAAGACATGATAGATTGAATGAGGTATTTGAATATGACATGCTAAATGCTCAACTATAAGTGAGATCAAAAACATGTATAAAATGATAAAAATTGAAGAAGAAAAGTCACAAGAAATCTTAGAAGAGGGATGAGTGTAATTTATTAGAGCCTTATACTTGGAGGAAAGGAATTTATGATGAATAGGAGATAAAGATTCATAAGTGGATTTAGAAATTTGAGGGGAGTCATAAAGAGATTTGTTCATCGCCAAGATTTCCTTATGAGGGGAATGAGAGTTGATAGAAGTAGAAGATGATTTAGTTGAAGTGAGATCATCATCACTACTAAATATAGCATTCACATTGAGAGATTGTCTTTTAGATGCTTTGGTGGGATTAGAAAGATTATATCCAAGTCCAAATGAATATTCATGCATGTTATGTTCTAAAGGAACTTTAATTCCTTGTTCATTTGTGCCACAACCATTTCCACTATAGCCACTCTTAGCCAAAATGTGAAAACCACGACCATGAAGGGATGCTAGATCAGAGAGGGATGGTGATGCCCCATAGGTCTTAGTGCTATTTGTATTAGAGGAAGATGTTGAAGAGTTATTTGAATTGGAGGTAGCCACAAAGTTGTTACTGAATTGCTTAGACAAAGTGGGCTTCTCTTTAGTTTCTTCCTTAGATTTTCCCTTCTCAATCTTAGGCACTCTATATTCTCCTACAAAAGTAGGGTTAAAGTCTAAAGATCCCCAATCATCATCTAAGAGAGCCTTTTCGGGAGAAAAGATATCTTTGGGAGAAGATTCTGATTGAGTAGAAGGATCAAGAGTACTAGAGGGGACAAAATCCTTAAAGGAAGTAGATGCATTTGAAGTGGTAGAAGGATTGGAAGTAGTTGAACAAGAAGATCCAGTTCGTAATGGTTTTTGAAGATTAGTATCAGCTAGCAAGGTGTATGTTATATTGTCATAGATGAATTTGACTCGCCCATGCAAAGTTGAGGGGCCAGCTTGCATACTATGAAGCCAAGGTCTCCCTAATAGAAGATTGTAAGTCAAATTACCAAAGATGACAGGAATAGGAGTAGGCAAAGTAACAGGTCCCACTGTGATAGGTAAGATTATGATACCCAAACATTCTTTACCAACATTATCAAAGCCTCGAATAGAAATAGAAGAACGTTTAATGAGAGAATGATCCACATTAAGCTTGTCCAATAAATCAATACTACAAACATTAAGGTTAGATCCATTGTCCACAAGGGTTCATCTTATAACACTTTCATTGATAATAACTACAATCATAAGAGGATCATATTGATGTTGAATTTCACTCGTAGGCAACTCATCTTGAGTAAACACAATTTGAGCTTTAGGATTCATCACAGAGTTAACCAAAGACACTATATTACTAGATGTATTAGGTGGAGGAACATTCAAATCTTTCAAGGCATCTTGTAACATTCCATGATGAGCGGAAGAAGTTTGGATCAAATCCCAAAGGGATATCTTAGCAGGGGTAGCTTTAAGTTGTTCTATCAGATCATATTCCTTACCGAGAACTTGTGAAATACATGGAGCTTGCGGAAGGATTGGTTGAGGATTAGGAAGAGAAACTGGAGTAACTGGAGGAGGATTAGGCTGCCTATTATTTCTAGTATTATAAGTATGGGCAACCGCATTATAACTCTATCTAGTTAATTGCTTAGCATAACTATAAGGACTTATAGGTTTTCTTCCTTGCACAGTGATGATAGGTTTATTCGGAGTAAGAAAGGAATCATGACCATACCCTCCTTGTACAGTAAGGAGAGGTGATTTAGGAACTTGAATGGTGGGAGAAGGATAAGCACCTTGGACTTAAAAGAGAGGCTTATTATGCCCATTCAGGTTTATCATGTTAACTAATTTAGAATTTTTGTTCTTGTCCAAATATTTTGATAAAGCCACAAAGTCATCAAGAGCATCATCCAACAAAGCATGATCATATCGATTAAAAGGTTTATCTTTTGATTCACAAGGAGACATCTCTTCATATAGGGGATTATTGCAAACAACCATGTTACTAGATTTAGTGGAAGAGTTGATAGGAATGGACCCTTGAGAGGAATCATTCGACTTATCTTTCTCATCACAACGAAATGGCATAGTAACAATGTTTATGAGTTTTTGGTAAAATGAAGGTTTGGTATCTTTAGGGTTCAAAAACTCATCTAAAGCGTCATCTAATTCATCTTGGCTATACTCATGATCAACATAATTGCATAAATAATCATAAATATGAACATCTTGCAACTAAAAATCTGACATTTTGAAATAAAAATTGCATAAAACTTAAACACACAATGCAAAGAAACAAAACACACTCTTTCTTTTCCTTTTTTTTTTTTTTTTCTTTTCTTTAATGAAAATGAAACTTAAATGAAACACACTAAATCTAGATCTAGATCTAACAAATGCAATGCAAGAGAAAGCAATAATAAGTTCACGTCGGGTTCACCAAAATGTGTAGGGGAAAAAGCGAGACTAGGCTAACATGCCCTAATCTTACCTTTTGACACACATTGTGGAATACGAAAGAGCCTAGAGGTATCACACAATTGGCTACTTCTTTTTATGGAAGAGAGAGCCATGGGCTACCTATTATGGTTTCTATTCCTTTGTTGTAATGGAAAGATAAAATGATGCAAGTTCAATTCCTAACCCCAAAGAGCAAGTATGAACTAATAACAAGATTCCAGAATTGAGATTAAACAATGGAAAGCTGTAAACACAAGGACAAGATAAGAATGCCGATGTGTACCCAGAGTTAAACTCTGAGTGAAAATGTTTGGGATGGGGACGCAGGCGCCATTGTCCTGATTCTGCCCCTGAAACTGCTTCTGAAACTGCTGTTTTACAACCTGGAAAACTGTCGGAAATGTTGAATATTGTTGTTTGACAGAGGGACCAGGGCACCCAGTGCCACTGTCCCAGGGACCAGGGTGCCCAGTGCCCCTATCCTAGCAGGACCAGGGTGCCCCACGCCCCTGTCCTGGTCTTTTGCCCTGAAATTTGGTGTGTAGCTCAGTTTCTGTCTGCTTCTATCGGATCTGCAACTTGCGGCATCGTCCGAATCCCGAAATCTGCATTTATATCTGAAAAGGTATGGTGGGTGGCTATATAGGGTTTTGCCTTAGTCAAACCCCTGATTTAGTGATTTCCACCTCCACGAATAGCCAAGTTGTATTGTAAAAGTAGTGTGTGTGCAGACCTTGTGTGTGTGCAAGATCCTAAAATGCAAGTAACCAAACTAGAGCAACCTAGAAAGTAAACCCTAATTGCTTGTAAATGATAATGTAAATGCTCCAAATCAATATGCAAAGTGATCTAAAGCATGAATACAAATGATATAATGAGGCTTATGCAAAGACATGAAAACAACATGAAATCATACCCAACCCCAAGGGAGGGGTACAAGCCAATCTTCAGTCGATGATCCCCTATTGCTCTTCAATGTCTTCAAAGCCCTAAATGGATGAATGAAATTGATGAATGCTTGATGGATGGATGTTGAATTTTATTGAAGTCTTCAAAGATCTGCTCTTTCGCTGCATAGAAGGTCCCTGAAACCAAAATTTGGATCCTTTCAAATGAAGAAAGAGAGCTCTTATATATGAAACCCTAGGTCTTAATTTCAACTTTTGGCCGACCTAGAGATTGAATCTCCTACCAATTTCTTGGGGTTAAGCTTTATTTTGTGATTGGATCGTGCTCCTAAAATTTTGGGAAAAATGTCCAGGACTGTGTGCACTCCAGGTGCCATGGTCCTGACAACTTTTCACCAAATTTTCAGGGCCGTCGGATATGATGATTTTAGAGAGAATCCTGAAGTAACAAGTGATTTCAAGATGTTTTGACCCCCAAAATCAAGCCCCCAAGTTAAAAATAAGACCTAATTAGGGTTTAGATTAAATGATGTATTGGAAGAATAAAATGAAAGGGGCACACTTTAATGAAAAGGGCCCAACTTTATGATATGAGAGATGATAAAATAGAACCTTAGACCTAATTAATTTGATTAATTAAGTGCTAAAGGGAAAATACGATGCAAAGTGCAAGATGCGCCAAGGCGGGAGCTAAACCAAGTGTGAAATTGTACCACCCTAGCAAGTGCGTACAATTTACGATGCTACAACAACAACTTTAGAAAGAAACACAACATTGACCTTATAGGAAACAGACAGGTTTGTAGCAAAAACCCTAAACCCTAAACCTGTTAGGTTAAGCAATTCTAATGGTTCAATCCTAACCGTTGAATCATACTGCATTAAATGCAACAATCTTGAATCGATCTCAAGACATTCTCCATCATCCATTATCCACCGATTTCATGGCGGCTGATAACCCATCACACGTTATCACCATTTGACAAACTTTGCACATTCCCAAGGTGGATAGGGATAGTCTTCTTCATGTAAGGTCCTTCAAGCGCACAGGGCTTACGTGGCAACACAATTTGTTCTCCATTATACTACTAACTCATCACACAAAGATCACTAGTTGAGTCACACAGGCTTGAGGTACTTCAACCAGAAATGCTGAAGTGGAAGCTACCTACCAATCGGTAGTCATACAATGCTTCCATGTGTCGGGTCCCATAACTACATGCCGGTTCACCTTGACATGTTGGTTCACCTTGAACAAATATACCACTTCACTTTGGCATATATGCTAGTTCACACATATGTAAGTTCTCTCTTCTCACATATCACATATGCCAGTTCACATCATATCACATATTGACATCAATGACAACATACAATATCATTATGTCCTCATACCGGTTCACATAATGCCAATAGGAATTCGGGTGACCAACAACATGACAATCTAGAAGAATATCGAGCTCTTTAAACATTTTAGTTAGTTTTTTTTTGGCTTGTGATTTTAGCTTGCATTGTGTTTTTTGTTGTTAGTCTCTTTGGGGTGCTTCCCCTATTTCTGTTGTTGTTTATTGACTATTTAGACTCTGGCTTAACTCTATTCATTTTTTGATAGATTTGGGTTTCGGATCCCTATAAAACCCATTTACCTCAATCTAATACAAGATAACTTAAGCCAAAACACTAGAATTGACAAGACACCAATAAATCTTAGAGTTTGATAAGACCTTATTGTTACAAGTGCGGTTCTCATTAGACCAAAGGATCAACCTGATAATATCTGATACAACCACTAGACTTATAGAATTCACAAATAGTTTTTAAGCCATGTAACAATCCCGAGAACTCCTCTGCACAACACAAGGAGACCAAGGGAACACACCTTGCAAAAATCATGCCCCCAAGTGCAAGCGAGGGGTTTGAACCTGTGACCAAGCTCTAATACTACTTGTTACAAGTGCAGTTGTCATTGGACCAAAATATCGATGTGTTAGTGCCCGATACAACCACAAGACTTATAGAACCCACAGGAGGGGGTTAAGCCATGTCACAAACCCAAATATTGTGTTGTACAACACAAGGAGGCCACGAATGCACACCTTGCAACACTTATTCCATCTCTGATCAACTTTCCATTGAGATTAGAGACATGCTCAGACCTGTGAAACTAGGTGAAGTCAATGTCTAGTACCTACATCTTGCATAACACCAAATGTCTACAAATAACATATATGTGTGTGTGTGTGTGTGTGTGTGTGTGTGTGTGTGTATGTATTCATGTGTATGTGTATGTGTATGTGTATGTGTATGTGTATGTGCATGTGCATGTGTATGTGTATGTGTATGTGTATGTGTATGTGTATGTGTATGTGTATGTGTATGTGTATGTGTACACATACACATACACATACACATACATATTATTGGTTAAAATATTTTCCACATACATATACTCATACATATTATTGGTTAAAATATTTGCCTTCCCTTTTTAATATATTAATTTCTTTAAAATGATGGCTCATGCATACCCTTCATGAAAAGAAAATGAACTAACATTTGGGTGAACCAAGTTTTGATTTACCCTTTGTATAAGAGTGCAGCTCCTCATAAAATATTTGATGAATTTTTATGCAGACAACTCATAAAGAAACACACTTTTCACCAGAAAGCGAGAAAGGTTTTCACATTCATTTATCAACACAAAAAGAATGCTACACGATGATTATTAATAGATGTAAAGCTCACAAACTTTTATTTCTGCACATATCCATTCAATACAAAGAAAAAAACTTATTCCACCAAGTGTGCTCAATGCAAAATAAATGTTGACCCATACTCGCTCTTGCCTCACAGGACAAGGGGGATCAGAACCATTTAAATGACAATGTAGCACCTTCTTCAAGATCAATGAATTCACAGACTTATAAAGAACTAAAAATGAAATAAGATATTTTGCACACAAGTATACATCCCAACAGGAACTTCTCTATCATTCAAACACACAGATTTGAAAATCATACTAAAATATATCATTCCATTCATGTACCAGAAAACTTCTACACTAAAATTCAAGAAAAATTAAGTCTGTTCCTCCAAATCAAAGTTTTTCAGCCCTTTCACAAAAGCTTGCTTAATTACATTTATAGCCTCTAGCCCAATAGTTATTTTGAAAAATAACCCTAAACTTTTAAAATCTACCCTAGAGTTAAAAGAAACTGTTTGTTTTGAACTTAATGAAACTTTAAATGAACAAAGGCCGTAAATAGGATGACAACTCATCCATAAGACAATCAAGACTCCATCATGGAAGAGGAAGTTGCTAACTTGTCCTATTTTGCCACAATACTGCACACATTTCACCATTCCAGATGTGCGACTGAGAAATTTAGGATAACCTGATAGTGCGGAAGTCCAATGTGTATAATGTGCTACTTCCAAACTTGTTTGTCCATGTTCACTTGCATAACTTTTTCTTTATGTGCTTCCAAGTGATCAAATAAGACTATTAGCATCGATTCTATCCTTGCCAATTTAGAAAAGTCATGTGTGGTTAGAGGTGTTGTCTCTTTAACAAGTTGCAATATTTCTTTGAAGATTTTGGCCATATCTGCCATAGGTTCAATTGTTTGTCCATCCTCCTTCAAGAGTTGTATATCGATGCATTTTAGATCCTTCTACATCGTATCAATTAGTTCCTTTAATCCTTTTAGTAATTTGGAAGATTCTTCATGACCTTGCTTAATGATAGCATTTCTCCATTCAACATTCTTCTTTGACACATACAACACGTTGTCATCCAGGTTTTCTATTGGCTTCTGAGTTAGAAATGTTATAATGCCAAATTTTTGAACATCATTCATCTGTGCCAAGACCACTACCCATTTGGTTCTTTCTTTTTCTCATGCAATAGCTTCCAATTTTAACTCTTTGCACACATTTATGGTGTTTTCATATACCTTGACTAGGCTAGAAATGTAGTCCGTACCTTGCTGCACTATAGAATCAAGCCACTCATCAAATACTTCAGCTATCATGTAGCTTCTCTGGACTTGATCTAATAGATTTTGATTCACTGGTGATTTGGGATCAAAGGACAATGTCATATGTATTAGGGGCTGATGACTCGGGTGATGTATGGCATTGATATACTCTGCCATCTAGGTGACAACTTGTTTTAGGTCCTGTTTGTCCTTTTCATCTTTCCAGGTCCTTAATATCATTCTCTTTGTGGAGGAATCTAAATGTTTAGCATCTACAACCCTTGAAGCAGCTCCCTGCTTGATCATCTCAACCATAAAATCACTCTCTATGGATTTTTCTAGATCTCTATTTGAGATGGGCTTAGTTATTTCCACTACCCAATGACCTGTTTCATTATTAACTTCCATTAGTTCCTGTGTTTTGAGATTCTTGGGTTTAGATATTTTCCTAAGGCATTTACTCACCATATCCTCCATGGGGATTGTAATAGGAACAATGTTGCATTTTAGCCCAATTGAAGCTCCATGCCATCTAGAAGTAATAGAAGTCTCTTTAGGTGGAGGTGTCTAATCATCTGGTGGGTTATCAACAGTCATAGTGTTCATTGGATTTGGATATTCTTCAGGTCCCTTCTCTATATTGACATCGTGCACTAAAGGGTTACTCAACATGTTTTGTTCCATCGTCACCTGAGTTTCTTCACTTGACTCCAAATCCACAATAATTTGATCCGATGCTGGTTTTATGTTCTTCTTTTTTCTCCTTGATCAAGTAACCCGAACTGCTAAATAACTTAATGGGGATCTCTTTGATCTTCTAGCTTGAACCTCTCCAACCTTAAGTCTTGTGTCACCTGCAATATCAACAATTTTGTTAGAGGAGGAAGTAGGAATCTGCATTATAGCAAGTGGACCAACTGTCAATTCATTAGGAGTGATGCTTGACTCCTTTCTAAATTTTAAATCCCTTAGCCATTTTTCCATTCTTGTTATGACATTGAAGGACTTGGCTTGAATGATTTCCTCTTCTCTTCTATCCCAATAAATTTTAGGAATAGGTCACCCTTGAACCCTCTCATTAAGTTCGAGGTCCAATACATCTTCCCCTTCTTCTTCTTATACTCCATACACATTAATGGGTAGCTTCATGGTAATAGCATGCTATAAAGTGAACCTTGACCATAATCTCCTCATCACTTGAAATTCATCACAACAATTTTCCCAATAATCTTCTAACTAAGGTTCATGGAAGAAATGGTCATCAACATTCAGATTTTCTGTAGCATATTCCTTGCTATCAAACCTTCGTCTGGCAATGTAGGACTGCAAATTCATTTTATTGAACTCTAATTCTAAGTTCAAGGCATCAGACACATATTTACAACTATAGTATCCAAGTTCAATTGGAAAGCAACCCAAGATTTATCCTTCATTTCTAACTTTTTGTCAATATGAGCTAACTGTCTACTTACTTCAATAAGAAAATAACTGTCTAAAGCATACCTGAGAAATTTGAATGGTTCACCTTCAAAACCTCCCACTCGGATATAAGAAAATTTGGGAAACTGAATGAAATAGATTTTATATATGCAAATCATCTCCATGGCCTCGGGTGACATTCTTTTATTAATGTCTCCCTGCAACTCAAAGGCAAGCCTTCATGCAAAAACATCATTCCATCTAGTGAAATTTTTTGCATGTTTCTGTTCTTGCAGGTAAGGGTAATAATCATACACTTTCATGTCATCTACCCAAGGCTCATTATGCAACCCTTTCCATTCTCTCGTACAAGCCAATATATAGAATAAATATGATGAAATGTAAAAGCTGGACATTCCAACAAAGTTGCTCAAACCCTCATGGAGCCTTTCAGCAATCACCTGGGCCCAGTTGAGATACTTCTCGCCATCTAACAACACCTAGATATAAAAGTACATCCAATCTTCCTAATAGAAAGAGTGTGAGTTCCCTTTAAGTCCGTTTAACAATATGACAATATCTCACACTTTTGTGATGAAATGCTCTCTAGAAAGAGGCTTAGGTAATCAGGACACCCCTTTCTGAACCTTCAGAAGACAATTCCTTGCAATGGAGCTTCTATATGTGCTTTTCTTCTCAAAGAAGAATGCATATGAGGTTCTACTTAACTAGTCTTCATATGGATCTTTATGTGGGATTCCCATTGCTGCCATCACCATTTCTCTATTGATTTCAACAAAAAGTTAACCACTTCGGGTCCTAATGCACCTACTATGAACATCATATTTGTTCATACATACTATTACTAGTTCTGGGAAAGGAGCAGCAGTTGGGAAAGCAACAACTTCAATTAAGCCGCTCCTAACTTTCCTTTCCATCATTTAATCAGCCCCAGGATTTCTAGCTCTCTCTAAAAAGTCTCCTAAGTTTGCTTGGGCCAAAGAAGTATCACCCATTATAGTGACCAGGCACGATGTGTGACCAAGATTTGGGCGATTTGGCCTCATAATGTCCACTTTTACATTAATCAAACAGTTCCTAGACAAAATAGAATTTTACTCCAAAACAAAGAATTTTCCTAAAGTGACTTTCTGAGCTAGGAATGTAGCAGAGGAAAATTATCAACTCACCTATTACCACCATCAATTATGTGAAACCCTCGGAAGTATGGAGTTGAAATTACCTTTGGCATCGTTCACTCCTTCGACAACAACAACTAATACTTTCACAATTTTGAGAATTCACATTTTAGAAAGCGGAAAAACTGAGCAATATCTACACACGTCTCATAATTATTCATCCGAACATGTGAGATAACCAATGATTTGATAGGAACCTGAAAACTTTCTTAGTTACATAACAATTCCGCAAAAACGGCTTTCCTTTTCATGATTTCTTTCTATAATTAGAATTTTAAATTACAAGATACCCAAAATATTCCTTTTGTTGCACAACCTTTTATATTATAAATGTCCTCGAGGCCAACTTAAAATGAACCTTTAAAATTTGAACCAAATAAGTTAAATGGTTCAAGTTCAATCTTGAGAAAATAGGGGAACTCACAACTTGTGGCTTAACACAACACCGGGAACAAGCAAATGCTTTTTCACAAACATAAAGGAAAACATTGAACCTTGAACCTTGAATCGCTTTTGGAATGGTTCAAGAGTTCAAGTTCAAGGCCGACTTTACATAATCACACTCACTCTTTTAACAACATAACAAAGCCACGACCCATAGAAAAGGCACTAATTGAACTTTGAACCTTGAACGTCTATGCAGGTTCAACCGATGGGTTTATTGAGGCAGAAAAGGTGAAACATAAGGAAAAAAAAGACTAACAGCGGATAAAACTAAAATAGGGAAAGGAAATTAAATACACATTATTATTATTTTTCTTTGAAAAATGAATAATAGGGTAACATTAGCTCTGACTGGGGATCAAGACTGAAAAGGACTAAGAAAAGAAGTTAGGGTCTCTAGTTTCACATGCAAGTGGGGAAAAACAAAGGTTCAAACACAACGAACACACAACAAAAAAAAAAAAAAAAAACAACAAAAACTTATGTATAGAGCAGAATGAAATCTATTTATAACTGATAAAACTTCAAATATTTCCCATTATAGGACAAGGGCAGTGAAGCTCCATTAGGATATTCAAGTTTGAATGAGTTAGGACCCAATACCTACTTGATCGTGAATGGTCCTTTCCACAGAGAATCAAAATTCTTATGAGCTCCCTTCGGTTCTTTGTGTTTGTCCCAGAGCAAGACTTGATCTCCAAGCATGAACTATCATGGTCTAGCTCTGCGATCAAAAAATTTATTAACCCTTTCCTGATGAGCAGTGATGCGATCTACCAATTCTTGTCTCTCCTCTTCAATTTTGGAAAGGTACATGATTCTCTTTTCCAAGGCACTTTGAAAGAATTAATCTTCTATTACCTTCTACAACCTGGCAGATGATAAATACAAAGGAAAAGATAGTTGAGCTTCAACTCCCTATACCAATTCAATTGGTGTCATACCTATGGCCCTTTTGGGTGAAGTCTTATCTACCCATAGTGCCTCATATAATCTTTTATGCCAATCTTTTGCATTCTCAGCCAGCAACTTTCACATTATAAAAATCAAATTCTTATTGGTGGATTCAACTTGGACATTTCCTTGTGGATCATAATCTGAAGAATGAGATAAGTAAATGTCATGATCATAAAAAAACAAGCAGAGTTCTTCAAAGGAAAAATTTGGGGCATTATCAGTCATAATTTTCTGGGGTACACCAAATCTAGTCAAGATATTTTCTTTCAAGAAAGTACAAACAATTTCTGAAGTAGTCTTCTTGACAGGAACTGCTTCTACCCACTTTGTAAAATAATTCGTAGCTATGAGGATATGAGTATGACCAGAAATTGATGAAGGATTCAATGGGCCAATAAAATATAATCCCCACTACTTGAAGGGTTCATCTATGATTACTTGCCTTAATGGTTATGCAGCTAATTGAGGTCTTCCTCAGAATAACTTGCATTTCTCATAGCCACAAACCCATTTATATGCATCTTTAAACATTCATGGCCTGTAGTAACCACTCTCAAGGATTTTGAAAGCTGTTATAGTGGATGAATACTGTCCTCTGCATGCCTCATTATGAAAAACTTGTAAAAGTTTCTCCTGTTGTTCTTTATCAGCACACCTTAAAAATGATCCATCCAAGCCTTTTTTGTATAAGATGTCATCTACAATCACATATTTAGCTACCTTCAACCTTAAATTTCTCCTTTCTTTTGCAGCTAAATGCTCAAGGCACTTTCCATAAGTCAAGTAATGAGCTACATCGGTGAACCACTCATCTTGCAATCTCACAAATAAAGTTAGTGGGGTTTGTCTTCCCCTTCCTTGTTTTCAGGTATCCAATGACATAATCCTTTCCTCCAAACTAACTTAGTTGGTTGGATTTCCAGATCAAACTCCTAAACTTTTGAAACCCAGGTGGCTCTATTGTTCATTCCCACCTCTTGACGAGTCAAGATACTTTTCACTGTAGGATTTGATACAAAGACAATTGAATATAAATGTAGAACATAATACCTGAAATGCTTTACAACTTTAACAACTGCAAAGGCCCACTTCTCTACTAATCAGTAATTCAATTCATGCTTTTTGAGCCGAATACTCATGAAGACAATAGGGACTTCTTCATTCAGTTCACTCTTTTGCAGAAGAATACCAAACATTGTATGTCCTGAAACATAACAATACATGATAAAATCTTTCTTAAAATCAGGATTTATTAGTGTTGGGGCATGGGCAATTTCTTCTTTTACCTCCTCAAAGGCTCTTTTTGCCTCTTCCTTCTATTTGAAAACCTACTTCTCACTCATCATTCCTACAATATGTTTGGTGATTTTGGTGAAGTCTGACATAAACCTCCCGAGGAAACTCGCTTGACCAAAGAATGATTTGACCCCTCTTCTGTCTTATGATAGACTTAACTGCTGAATGGCTTTTACTCGACTAGGATCTATCTTGATACCATCCTAAGAAACTATATGCCCTAATAGCTTTCCCTCTATAACACAGAAAAATGACATCTTTGGGTTGAAAGAAATAGCATGGTCTTTGCATCTTTGTAGTACTACCTCCAAATCTCTTAGGCGATTTTCTCATTTTTTAGAGAAAACTGTCAAATCATCAAGATATATAACTATATTCTTACCAATGAGGTGACCAAATGAAAGGTTCATCGGCCTTTGAAAAGTTGCTTCCATATTTATTAGGCCTAAAGGTATTTGATTGTAGGCAAAGGTTCCCCAAGGTGTTGTGAACGTCATTTTATGTTGGTCTTCTTTGGCTACACTAATCTGGTTATAACCAGAGAAACCATCAAGCATTGACATCATCTCTGATCCAGCAATAGTCTGGAGGATGTGATCCATCACTAGAAATGGGTAATTGTCCCGATTCAAGTTTTAAAAATCCACATAGATCCTTATTTATCCATTCTTCTTGTGAACCAGAACGATATTGGCCACCCATGTAGAATGATGAATAGGATAGATGATCCTTGCCTGAATAATCTTATCTATTTGTTTGAAAATAGCATCTGCAACCTTGGGATTGTAATTTCTTAATTTTTGTCCAAAAGGAGCCACTCTGAGCTTGAGGGGAATATATATGATGTTGAAATAGACCAATTTTGAAGTCTTTCAAATCTTCATAAGCCCAGGCAAAAACATCTAGATAATTTTGTAGCAATTTAACAAACAAGTGTCTTTCTTTAGGACTGCAACACCTGCCTAAATTTACCATCTATAGGTTGTTTTCATCACCTAAATTAATCTTTTTTATATTCTCCCATTGTGTTAGGGGTTTGAGAAACATTTTCTTTAACATACCTATCATTGTGATCAAAAAGGCGTTCTAAAGATACAAGGCCTTTTGGAATTTGATTTCCCTTCAGCTGAAAAACTTCCTTTTTAAAACCTCCCATGTTATCTAGATAAAACTCATTACATTCATTCTCTGAACCTTCGAAGAAAGAAGAGGAAAACATTTCGGCATTTTGCAAGAATTGGTTGATGTGTTTATCATTTCCAAACACTTGCCAAAAATTTGAATTGCCAGGCACATTAGGATGATATACAACTTCAATCCTATAAACATCTGCACCAAAGTTAGGATGTGGGAGGAATAAATATGCTGACACTGCTAAAGAATCTTCTTGGGAATAGATTCAATTGAAAAAGCATCAAAATATTCAATTTCATCCCAGACTCGATTTTTATAATGTCTGAGTCTTTCATTCTTTACCAAGAAGAGACCTCAAACTTGTTTAACAATCAATTATGCATCAGCTTTGGCACACAACAACTTAATTCCCCTTTTTCTAGCTTGATCTATTCCTAACAATAATGCCTCATATTCTATGGTCTTATTTGTATTTTCTAAATTCTAGTTTGAAAGAAAATGAAGTTTTTTCACCTTGTGGAGAAATAAGCACCACTCCAGCACCTGAGCCAGCCGATGCATAGCTACCATCAAATTCCATCTCCCATAAGCCTGCAATAGGATCCACTACATCTTCTAGTGTACCTTTCTTACCATCTGAGAAGAGAAAGTAGTTACCAAAATCACATTCATGATACAATATTTGAGATTTTGGGTCATAAGAGGGAAAAATGGTATATTTGGAATTTGGTTTAGGGTAAAGAGAAATTTTTTGTTTACCAATAAGAATTATTGTCTCAGACCAATCCATTTTAATTTCTCCTCCCAAATCCTAACAAAAGGTCCTGCTTAACAACATTCCATAACTTGCAAGAATATCAACAACTAGAATAGTCAACTTCACTCTTTTGTTAGGATGTACAACCGAAGCAACCTACGCATCCTTGATTTGACCTAATAAAGGAATTTTCTTGAAATCCATTGAATAGAATTTACCAAATGTCTTAGTGAGTGAAAGGCCTAATGCTTTAGCAACTGTAGCACACATAATATTATCAGAGGCCCCAGAATCAATAATGCAATTATTAAGTTTACACCCATTGATAAATAAGAACACATAGAATGGCTTAGGCTTTTGATCAGGTACCAATGGTGATTCAATTGGTTCATTAGCTAACATATTTAGAATAGTACTAGATAACTCCACAGACTTAGTATCCTTTTCATCATGTGAAGACTCAAGGTTAATCAATGGTGTGTTGGAATATTGCAACTGAGAAGTTTCCCCTTGAACACATTTAATCAATTTCTCTAACTCTTTAGGGTTTAACCTAAGATATTCAGCGAGAGAGATTTGAATTTTTTATGCCTTGCAAAATTCAACAATATCAAAAGAGGAATTGGGATCAGCACGCTTCAACATTTGAACCTCTTGAACTTTTGAACCATCCTCTAAGTTCCAGTTCAAAGGTTCTTTACCTTTAGCTAAAATTTTGGGAAAGGTTGTGGTACCTGAATTATTGGATTGATGCTGAACTCTAGTGAGGATGGCACAAGAAGGATCTCTAAAGGTCACCAATATATCACCTCCTTTGTCTGAATCTGATTCATACTCCAGGAAGTGTATTCCAGAGCCACCAAGTTTCTCATGGGCTTCTTCTTTCGGACCAATTTCACTTATAGCCTCTCTTGTATTTATCATTTGTGCATACCACACCATCTCTGGACAAGAATTACTATCATGATAATTAGTGAGATGAAAAACACACATATTCTCCTTATGTGGTGGAGCTTCAATTCCTAGTCTTTGTTGAGCTGGAGGCAATTGTAAAGCTTTATTCCTAGTTCCCATAGACTGATTTGTAATCCTCATTGGTATGTCTTGATAAAGTTGTGGGTAAGATGTAATAGCCTCGGGTAACTATATTTTGAGTGTTATAACATTATTCATTAGTTTGTGAATTATAGGGTCTGAAGAGGTGGAGGTTTGTGAATTGACTACATGCACTCCCCTCTCCCATTTTCCTGCAGTAATCAAGTCATCTTCTAACTCAATGACAAGTATTTTAACATCATTCAAAGTTGCAATGCTCTTTCTAGGAATCAAGAAACTTATCTCTACGGGAATATAATTTATAAAAAAACATTTCAATTTATGTTCTGAAGGTTTCTGATTTGTAGGAATTTTGTGAACAATTTTATCAAACCTAGCCACAAAATCTCTCATAGATTTAGGAATATCCTTTTTCAATTGAGCTAACTGAGCCAAAAGGGAATGCTCTTCATCTACTACCTTGAACCTATCCTCAAACCTAGTTTTTAAATCTTTCTAGTTTGTTATTACACTGTTTGACAAATGATAAAACCAATCTACAACTGCTTCAGTTAATATTTGAAAAAACAACCTTACTGCAACATCTTCATGCCGGACAACTATTATACCACATGCAACATTAAATGCATTCAAATGTTCATCAACTGTGACCTTCCCATCACCACTAAATTTAGGCAAATGATCCCTTTCTCCTTTAGGAAAAGTATTCAAATTTAGACCAAGGTTCAATGGGCCTACTACGGCCCCTGAGGATTGTTGGTTGCCATCAAAAGAATGATATTAAGAGGTGTTGGTTTGATTAAACTGGGTAGAATACCACCATGCAAGGTTAAGGATTGACAAATGGAAGACACATGGAATGAAGGGGATGGAGAAGGAGGCCTACACCTTGCCCATCTCTTAGGTGAAAAGGATGGCTGAAAATTTAGGTTTTACCATTCTAGAAAAATAGAGTCAACTATTCCTTCATGCCTCTGAGACCTAGTGTATCTTATTAACTCCATCCCATTCACAATGCATAAATTTAAATTTAATTGGATTGACTCCTAAAATTTCACAAGACAACTCTTTGTATCCTATAACCTGACTTTTATTTTCTGCACATATTCATTCAATATAAAGAAAAACTTATTTCACCAAGTGTGTTGAATGCAACAGAAATGTTGATCGAGACTCACTCATGCCTCATAGGAGAAGGGGGATCATAACCATTTAAATGACAATGTAGCACCTTCTTTTGAAATCAATGAATTCACATACTTATAAAGAACTGAAAATGAAACAAGATATTTTGCACACAAGCATACATCCCAACAAAGAATGCTTTATCATTCAAACACATATATTTGAATATCATATAGAAATTTATCATTCCATTCATGTACTAGAAAATATCTACACTAAAATTCAAGGGAAATTAAGTTTGTTCCTCCAAATTAAAATTTTTCAGACCTAAAAAAAGCTTGCTTAATTACATTTATGGCCTCCAATCCAATAGTTCTTTTGAAAAATAGCCCTAAACTTTTAAACTCTACCCTAGAGTTAAAAGAAACCATTTGTTTTGAATTGAATAAAACTTAAATTGAACAAAGTTCGTAAATAGGCTGACAGCTCATCCATCGTCTTGCTAAAAGAAATCGTTTGTGGAAGAGGAAGTTGCTGACTTGTCCTATTTTACCGCAATACCACACACATTTCACCATTCTAGATGTGCAACTAAGAAATGCAGGATAGCCTAATACTATGGGAGTCCAATGTGTAGAATGCACTACTTCAAAACTTCTTTATCAACGTTCACCTGCATAACTTTTCCTTTATGTACTTCCAAGTGATCAAAGCAGGTTGTTAGCATCAATTCTATCCTTGCCACTTTAGAAAAGTCGTCTGTGGTAAGAGACTTTGTCTCTTTAACAAGCTATACTCTTTCTATGAATATTTTGGCCATATTTGTTGTAGGTTCAATTGTCTGTCCATCCTCCTTCAAGAGTTGTATATCGATACATTTTAGATCCTTTTGCATCGTATCAATCAATTCCTTTAATCCTTTTAGTAATTTCGCAGATTCCTCATGACCTTTCTTAATAATAGAATTTCTCCATTCAACATTCTTCTTTGACACATACAACACGTTGTCATTGAGGTTTTGTACTGGCTTCTTAGTTAAAATTTTTATAACACCAAACTTTTGCAAATCATTCATCTGTGCCAAGACCACTACCCATTTGATTCTTTCTTTTTCCCATGCAATAGCTTCTAGTTCTAACTCTTTTCTCATGGTTATGGCATTGTCATATACCTTGACTAGGCTAGCAATGTAGTCTATACCCTGTTGCACTATAGAATCAAGCCACTCATCAAATACTTCAGCTATCATGCGACTTCTCTGGACTTGATCTAATATTTTTTGATTCACAGGTGATTTGGGATCAAAGGACAATGTCATTTGTGTCAGGGGTTGAGGACTCAGGTGATGTATACTCTGCCATCTGGGTGACAACCTGTTTGAGCTCCCGTTTGTCCTTTTCATCTTTCTAGGTCCTTGATATCATCCTCTTCTTGGAGGATTCTAAATGTTTAGCATCTATAGCCCTTGAAGCAACTCCTAGGTCAATCTTCTCAACCATAAAATCACTCTCTATGCCTTTTTATAGATCTATATCTGAGAAGGGCTTAGCTATTTTCGATACTCAATGACATGTTTCATCATCAACTTCTATCATTGCCTATGTTTTGAGCTTCTTGGGTTTATATATTTTCCTGAGGCATTTACTCACCATATACTCCATGGGGATTGTAATAGGAACAATGTGGCATTTCTTCCCAGTTGAAGCTCCAAGCCATCGAGAAGTACTAGAAGTCTCTTTGGCAAGAGGTGTTTGATTATCTGGTGGGTTGACAATAGTCATAGTGTTCATTGGATCTAGATCCTCTTCAGGTTCCTTCTCTATATCCACATCCTGTACTAGGGGGTTATTCAATACTTGTTGATCCATTGTCACCTGAGTTTCTTCACTTGATTCCAAATCCACAACATATTGATCTACCACTAGTTCTCTGTTCTTTTTTTTGCTCCTTGAATGAGTAACACAAACTACTGAAGAGATCAATGGGGATCTCTTTGATCTCTGGCTTGAACCTCTCCAACCTTAAGTCTTGTGTCACCTGCAACATCAACAATTTTGTTAGAGGAGGAAGTTGGAATCTGCGTTGGAGCAAGTGGACCAACTGTCAATTCATTAGAAGTGATGATTGCTTCCTTTCTAAATTTTTGGTCCCTTAGCCATTTCTTCATTCTTCTTATGACATTGAAGGACTTGGCTTGAATGCTTTCCTCTTCTCCTCTATCCAAATTAATTTTGGGAATAGGTTGCCCTTAAACCCTCTCATTAAATTCGGGGTCTAATACATCTTCCCCTTCTTAGTCTTGTACTCCAAACACATTAATGGGCAGCTTCATGGTAATAACCTACTGTAAAGTGAACCTTGACCATAATGTCCTCCTCAATTCAAATTCATCACAACAATTTTTCCCAAAAATCTTCTAACTGAGGTTCATGGAAGAAATGGTCATGAACATTCATATTTTTTATAGCATATCCCCTACTATCAAACCTTCGCTTGATAATGTAGGGATACAAATTCATTTTCTTGAACTCTAATTCTAGGTTCAAGGCATCAGACACATATTTACAACTATAGTATCCAAGTTCAATCGAGAAAGAAACCCCAGATTTATCCTTCATTCCTATTTTTTTGTCAATATGAGCTAACTGTCCGCTTACTTCAATAAGCACATAACTGTCACAAGCATACTTGGGCAATTTGAATGGTTCACCTTCAAAACCTCCCACTCGGATATAAGTAAAACTGTGAAAGTGAATGGAATAGCTTCCATATATGCTAATCAGCTCCATGGCCTTGGTTAACATTCTTTTATTAATGTCTCCTTGCAACTCAAAGGCAAGCCTTCCTGCAAAAAACATCATTCCATCTAGTGAAATTTTTTGCATGTTTCAATTGTTGTAGGTAAGGGTAATAATCATAAACTTTCTTGCCATCTACCCAAGACTCATTGTGGAACCCTTTCAATTCTCTGGTATAGGCCAATATGAAAACATGTAAAAGATGGACATTCCAAAATAGTTGCTCAAACCCTCATGGAGCCTTTTAGTAATTACCTGGGCCCAGTCTAGATACTTCTCGTTGGCTAACAACACCTGGATATAAAAGTACATCCAATCTTCCCAATAAAAAGAGTGTGAGTTCCCTTTAAGTCCGTTTAACAATATAACAATATCTCACACTTCTATGATGAAATGCTCTCTATTAAGAGGCTTAGGTAACTGAGACCCCCCTTTATGAACCTTCAGAAGCCAATTCCTTGAAATGACGCTTCTATATGTGCTTTTCTTCTTAGAGAAGAATGCATATGAGGTTCCAATTGACCAGTCTTCATATAGCTCCTTATGTGGGATTCCCATTGCTGCCATCACTATTTCTCTGTTGATTTCAACCAAAATTTCAGCACTACCGGTCCTAATGCATCTTCTATTAGCATCATATCTGTTCATACATTCTAATACTAGTTCTAGGCAAGGAGAAGCAGTTGGGAAAGCGGCAACTTCAATTAAGCTGCTCCTAACTATCCTCTCCATTATTGAATCAGCCCCACAGTTTCTATCTCTCTCTAAAAAGTCTCTTAAGTCAGCTTGGGCCAAAGAAGTATCACCCAACTCTGGAAGTATACTGACCAGGAATGATGTGAGACCAAGGTTTGGGAGTGTTGGCCTCATAATGTCTTCTTTTACATTAATAACACAGTTCCTAAACAAAATAGAATTTTACTCCAAAACAAAGAATTTTCCTACAGTGACTTTAGGAGCTAGGAATGTAGCAGAGGAAAATTATCAGAATCACCTATTACCACCATCAATTGTGTGAAACCCTCAGAATTATGGAGTTGAAATTACCTTCGGCGTCGTTCACTCATTCAACAACAACTAATACTTTCACAATTTTGAGAATTAACATGTTAGAAAGCAGAAAAAATGAGCAATATCTACACAAGCCTCATAATGATTCATTTGAACATGTGAGATAACCAATGATTTGATAGGAACCTGACAACTTTCTTAATTACACAACAACTCCACATAAACGGCTTGCATTTTCATGATTTCTTTCTATAATTAGAATTTTAAATTACAAGATGGCCAGAATATTCCTTTTGTTGCACCACCTTTTATATTATAAATGTCCTCGAGGCCAACTTAAAATGAACCTTTGAACTTTGAACCAACTAAGTTGAATGATTCAAGTTCAATCTTGAGAAAACAAGGGAAGTCACAACTTGTAGCTTAACACAACACCGGGAACGAGCGAAGAATTTTTCACAAAAATAAAGGAAAACATTGAACCTTGAACTACTTTTGGAATGGTTCAAGAGTTCAAGTTCAAAATTGACTTTACATAATTATGCTCACTCGTTTAACAACATAACAAATCCGTGACCCATACAAAAGGCGCCTGTTTAACTTTGAACCTTGAACCTCTATGCAGGTTCAACCGACAGGTTCATTGAGGCAAAAAAGGTGAAACATAAGGAACAAAAAGAGTAAAGGCGGATCAAACCGAAAGAGGGAAAGGAAATTAAATACACATTATTAGTATTTTTCTTTGAAAAACAAATAATGGGGTGACAATTAGGATGAAGGGTTAAACTACCAGGTGAGGGAAGGATTTATCCCAAGGGAAAGGATGGGGTTAGTGGATTTGGACTAGGCAATTGACCAAATGACCTTGAAGACTACCTTGCAGACTCGACACTAACCTCAAGACTTGATGAAGTTAACACGATGACACAAGCTCAGGAAACGGGAGAAAAAAGCTTTGTCTGATGGGAAAATCCTTATTCATTGTTTAGGCAAAGACTCATCATCACACATGTAGTTATTCTTGTAGGAGTGGAGGAACAACATGGTGAGTGAATTGTATGGCAAGGATTATGGATATGAGGTGATGGAGCATTGTCTTGATAGACGATGGATTTAGATTATTAACCTTAGCACTCGCATGTATTTTTTCACCAAGTTAATTTCCCATAGCACCACAAAGTGGTTTTCACCTAATGAACAAATTAATTTTTATTTACTTTTTCCCTTTTTCCATTTTTTTATTTTTTATTTTTTATTTTTTTTGGAATTTTCTTGATTTTTTTATTTTTTTTATTTTTTTATTTTTTGAATATTTCAACAATTGATGACCTTCTGAGGACTAGGCATAAAATATATTTAGGTGCATGATGTTCATCGACTCATCCAAGGGGTCTCCTTCAGGAGTGGCCAACTGATATGCCCCCGATCCATATTTTGTTGTGATCACATATGGTCCAAGCCAATTAGGCTCGAACTTGCCTTTTTTGTCTCTTTCTTGAAGGTTTCTTTAATTTTCCATGAGAACAAGATCACCAAGTTCAAATTCTTGAGTTGTGACCTTCTTTTGGTAACTCAGGCGTAAGCGATTTTGATATACCCGGAGATGGTTTAGGGCCTTCAAGCACATTTCATCCAACAATTCTAGCTCTTGTAATTTGGAAAATCTATATTCCCCATCTAGGAGAATATTCTATAGCAACACCCTTAGGGAGGGTATCTTGATCTCAAGTGGTATGACAACTTCAGATCCAAAGATAAGGGATTATGGGGTGGTGCCTGTGGGTGTGCAAATGGATGTGCGGTAAGCCCATAGGGTAGGATGGAGTTGGAGGTGCCAATCATGACCAGCTTCACTGACTTTGTTTTTGAGAATTTTTATTAAGGTTTTGTTACAAGCCTAAGCTTGACTATTACCTTGTGTGTAATAGGGGGTGGAGAAGCGGTGTTGGATATTGAATTTCTAACAGAGCTCTTTAACATCCTGGTTTTTGAATGGCTTGCTATTATCTGTGATGATAAATTTGGGGATTCCATATCGATAGATTAGATAGTTCAAGATGAATTTGGAGGTTTGTTTACCAATAGTGAAGGTAAGGGGAATATCCTTCACCCACTTGGTGAAGTATTTAGTGATGGTGATAATGAATTTGTGGCCATTGGAGGATGTAGGATGGATTTTGCCAATGAGATTGAGCCCCCACTATGAGAAGGGCTAGGGTGTAATGAGAAACTATAATTCTTGTGATGGCGCATGGATCTTGTTACCATATTTATGGCAAGAGATAGATTTCTTTACATAATTGTATGCATCTACTTCCATTGTAGGCCAGTAGTATCCCATTTGCAAGAGATTTTTAGCCAAAGTGAGCTCACTTGAGCACGCCCCATAGATACCCTCATGCACTTCACATAGTGCCCATTCGGCCTCTTGTTTGTCTAAACACCTTGAAAGGGAAGCATCAAAATGCCTTCTAAACAAGGTGTCTCCAAGGATAGTGTAACGAGAACATCAATGGATGAAGGTTTGTTGTTCGGTTTTGGTAAGGTGTGGGGGAATGGTGTTGTATCTTAAGTAGGTGAATGTATCTTGATACCAAGGAGATTCAAGACCAATGAGTATGCACACCATTTCAGACTGTGGTATATCATATGCTGGTATGAATAATTGATCGACCAAGAACTCACACTTTTGACTATTTGCGAGCATCTAAAGAAGGGATCCAATGTTGGCCATTACATCTGCAATTTTGTTGTTTGTTCATTGGATTTGATAAAACTTAATTGATGGGAAATACTGTTTGATATCTTCAACCATACTTTGGTAAGGAAGAACCTTGTCATCTTTTGTTTGATATTCATCATTGACTTGTTTGATGACAAGTTGGGAATCACCATAAACATGTAATTCTGATATCTTTTATTGAATAGCAAAGTGTAGTCTAGTAATCAGTGCTTCATATTCTACGATGTTGTTGGTGCATGAAAATGCTATCTTGTATGATTTTGGGATGCAATATCCTTGAGGTGTGATCAACAATATTCCTGCCCCGATCTGTTTTGGGTTCAAGAACCATCAAAATACAACTGCCATGTGGAGGATGTGGTGTCTGTCATTATGAATTCGTCTGGCAATTCTGTAAGAATCAGATAGTCAATTGGAAGTGGAGCGTCGATCAGTTGGTCTGTGATTACCTACCCTTTGACTTCTTTTACATCCACATATTTAATGTCAAACTCTCTTAACAACATGACCCATTTTACAGTTTTGTCAGTGAGGGCAGCGTTTGACAAGAGGTATTTAAGAGGGTCAATCTTATCAATCAATTTTGTTTTGTTGTTGAGCATGTATTGCCAGATTTTTTGAGTGCTAAAGACAAGTGCTAAAAATTATCTTTCAATGGGGGTATAATTGAGCTCATACCCTACAAGTGTTTGACTGATGTAGTATATAGCACACTCCTTTTCTTGATCATCCATCTGTGCTAACAATGCCCCCAATTCCACTATAGTAGCTGATATGTGCAAAAGAAGTGGCTTTATAGGAGCAGGAGGTATGAGGACCAGAGGTGATGCAATATATTCTTCATTTTTTTCAAAATCCTTTTGACACATGCAGTCCCATTTGAATTTTTTGTCTTTGTACAATAGGTGTGCAAATGGATGGCATTTATTTGCAAGTTTTGAGATGAAGCACTTGATAGATTGGAGTTTCCCTTGGAGGTTGTGCAACTATCTAAGGGTCTTTGAGGGAGGCATTTCCATGATAGCTTTGACCTTTGTAGGATCAAACTCTATGCCTCAATGAGAAACAATGAAACCTATTAGTTTTCCCGATATGACACCAAAGACACACTTCTTAGGATTGAGACACATTTTGTATTTTTCCAATCTTTCAAAGATCTTCCTTAAGATAGGGATGTGCTCATGTCTTATCTTTGATTTTCCTAGGAGATCATCCAAATAGTCCTCCATGATTTTGTGCAAGAGGTAATTGAAGATTGTTGTCATTGCATGTTGATATGTAGCTCTGACATTTTTGAGACCAAAAGGTATGACCGAGTAATAGAAAGTGCCCCATGGTGTTGTGAATTCTATTTTGTGTTGATCTTCCTTTACGATCTTGATCTGATTATATCGAGAGAATCCATCCATAAGTGATGGAATCTCATGTCCAGCTATGAGATCAACAATCATGTTTATATTGGGGAGCGAGAAATCATCTTTAGGGAAAGCCTTGTTTAAATCTTGGTAATCAGTATAGATATGGATGCCCCCAGCAGGTTTGCTGATAGGTACAATTTTGGATACCCATTCGGGGTAGTTTATTGGTTTAATAAATCTTGCATCCAACATTTTTTGAAGTTCTTCTTTAACCAGGAGTGCAATGTGTGGGTGTATCTTGTGTAAATTCTTCTTTACTAGTTTTGCATCTAGATAAAAAACAATATTATAAACCACCAAGTGAGGATCGAGGCCTGACATGTCAGCATAGGACCAAGTGAAGTTGATTTTGTCTCTGTGAGGAAATTGATAAAGTCCTGTCTCTCTTCATCTGTTAGGGACTTAGTGAAGAGGACATTCTTTGGGGTATCCGTGGTGCCCATATTGGTATTATTTGTTTCCTCTATCAACAAGTTTGACCTGTCCTGTTGAAGAGGACCAATGGTAGGGAGGTCAAGTCCCTCATCCTCAAGTGTCTGTTCCAGGTTTTCACTTTCGGATATGTCCTTTGGTTTTACTTTTTCTTCATCCAAAGGTTCCTCAAAGAGGTTTTCACCAAAGGAATCATGGTTTTCCTTCTTATTATCTTTTTTGCGACTAAGGGCATTGACCTGACTACCAAAGTATCATTTTTCATGTAGTTGAATCCCATGCACTCTCTCGTAGTCTTCCAAATTATGCATAGTCAGGAGAGTTATGAGAGAATTATCATCGATGCAAATGTCTAAAGTGGGTTTGTCTCGTTGGTGCCAATCTATGAGCTTGGGGTGGAAATGCTATAGTTCATGTGAAGTGGAGGAGATTATGGGGGTAATGGTATTGACATGAGTGTCAAAGAAGATGTCATCTTCATATTTGAAAGGTATTTCATGGAACTCCTCTTCATCAGAGTCTTTGACATCCAAAGTAGAACTTGAAGGAGCACCAGTGATAGTGATTTTAGGAACTAGAGTATAACCCAAGCCCTTGTTATGTTTGTATGAGATGGGATTTATTGGTGCTTTGATTCCTTTCTCCTCTAGCTCTAGGTCGTGTCCTTTATATCCCATATTCTCCACTATGGTTGATGATTTTGGATACATCTTCTTTGACATTTTTTCTAGATCGTCATCTTCTTCTCGACACAACCACGAAGAAACATCTGCCTCATTAATTTCTTCATCAAGTGGGCCCCATTATTTGAATGTGGTATCCTTACATTGTATAATAGGTTTTTGCTATTTTTTTTATTTCTTTGGGCTTGCCAAATGATTTAGGAGACAAAGGGAGATTTCCTATTAATAAGACATCCTCGATTGTATATTCTCCATAATCGCTATCTAGGAGCTTGAATTTGGGTTCTTCTTGCGATGAGGTGGAGGCAACATTTGATGCAACAGATGGAGGAGTGGGGGCAGGTCTATTTAATGGGAAATGATATGGATGCTTCCCATCTAAGAGCTTGCAATATTGGAAAGGTTGGGGATCACCTTTGATAGTGATCTCTCTACCATTGTAAGGGAACTTGAGGCATTGGTGGTAGGTGGACGGAATGACTTGCAAGGAATGAATCTATGGGCGACCGGGGAGAATATTGTAGGGAAGATCAAGATCCAAGACTTGGTAAGATGTCTCAATTGTAACAGGGTCCACTTGAAGAGGCAAGGTGATTGTTCCTTTAGAAACCCTTTATGCATCATAATAAGCTTGTATTGTGATTTTTCCTGACGTATCTACCAAGTCCTCAGAAAGCCCCAATTGTTTTATTAATTTATATGTACACAGATTGAGTCCAGATCCACCATCTATCAAGATAGATTTAACTTTGTTTTTTTGGATGATGGATCCAATGTGCAAACATTTATTATGGTCTTCTTTTGTAGGAGCATTGTTGGAAGTGAACATAAGGTATTGTTGGGTGACAAGATTTCTGATGAGAGCTTGGAATTGTGCAGCATTAATATTATCGGGAATACGAGACTCAAGGAGGGATTTTTCCAAAATCTCCTTGTGGATAGGGGAAGTTTTGAGAAGTTCTAAGATGGATATTTGCATGAGGGTCTTACCAAGATGGTCAAGGAGTTCATATCGGTGGGTGGAAGACATGGGGGGGGTGTTTGGTAGGGGAGGGGCTCCTTGGACAGTTACTCTCCCATGATGGGTAGTTACATTGCAGTCATTCTGAGAAGAGGAAGGTGTGGTGCCTTGAATGACTATCTTAAAGGGATTAGGTTGACTTTCTTACTAGGATGGGGTGGGACCACCTTGGATAGTAATCCTAGGTCTATTTTGGGGCAGAGATAGTTAGCTCCTTGTATAGCTATGAAATTAACATGAGTAACTGCAAGATCAATAAGACCTACTAAGGAGTTAAAACTTGTTATGTGGTTGGTATAATCATAGTTCACAATGTTAGATGATGAGCCTTTACCTTTATCATGTTTTGGGAAGGGATCCTAGAACATTTTGTGTTTGTCATTGTTGTTACTAGGTTTTGAAGTTGCTACCTCAATATCACCCCTATCAATGAGATCTTGTATGTATATTTTAAGCTTCATACACTTTCATGTATGAGGCCCATTGATACGATGATACTCATAATACTAACTCTCATTATACCACCTAGGTTTGGGTTGATTGGGATTGAATGGGCAAGTTATTGGAAAGACCACTATGCATTCTTGGACAAGCTTTTAAAACACAACCTCAATAGGCTCGACAAGACTAAAATCTCTTGGAGTCTTGTTTTAAGATCGGGGTGGTCTCTCTTGGATTGAGACATTGTTAGGGGGTTTTTGGGATTGATTTTGATTATTTTGATTATTGAATTGGCGATTTGTGGTAGCAAGCTTTGGAGGAGTGACCACAGTTTGGACCCATTTTGTATCAGCCACACCATCATTGACTATGTTCTTGTTTTTGGACCAAAATTTTGGTTTATCATTATGGTAAGAGGAAGAATTTTGGCTTGATTTTTGATAATGTTTAAGGTTCCTTCCGCTAGCAAGACATGCTGAAGAGATAGGCCCTTTTCAATAAATTTTTGGAAATATTTAATACACTGAGATGTCAGGGGCCTTGATAATTCGAGTACCAGATTCTTTTGAAATAGTTTGATTTGATGTTTTTCTGGCATGTCCCATTGGAGTTTCTTGATGAGATGTTGCCATATTTGTAATAAATTAGCGAAAGTTTCTCCAGGCCTTTGTTTCATGTTACAATGGTCCATCATGGAAATATCATTGGCAATGTTGTAGGCATAGTGAGCCACAAACTTTTCTGCTAAGTTCGAGAAGAAGGTGATAGAACCTTGAGGTAAGGATGAGAACCATGCAAGAGAATCTCTTGTGAGACTCTTAGGGAAGAGTCTTCAAAGGTAAAATTCACTATAGATAGGTCATAAGGACAAGGAAAAAATTCCTCAAATGAGTAAGGTTTTCTCTTATTATTCCCTTCCTTCATGTTTTTGATGATGTTTTTCATGTCCTGGATTTCTTTGATGATGCCTTGTTGTGGATTTTGGACATGATGGATTGTGTTTTCCCTTAGAACTAGATGATTCATGGGAGATGGGCTGCCACTACTAATGTATTGATATGATGAAGAAGCAGGGATGTGGGATGTAACGATTGATGTTATGGGGACTTGAGTGATGATTGGTTGTGACCCTATAATTGTCGTTATAGGAGGGAGTGAGGCTTGGATGAAATTAGCGGCGTTATTAAGAGAAATGGAGGGTTATGGGAAGGAGATATGTGGTCGGCTAGAATAAGATGGCATAGAAGAATGTTGGAGAATGGATGTGATCAGATTATATATTGGCATGGATGTTAGGAAGGAAGAAGGGGGATAGAGATTACGAGGACAGATACCACAGGCGTTATTGACTAGGTTTGGATAATGGGCGGGGCTGCAATTGATTGGGGTTGAAGAATGGGTGTGACGATATGAGTAGGAGAAAGGTCTCCTTATGGTTGTTTATCAAGAATGGATCTATCAAAAATAGGGTGAAGGTGATCTCCATTTTCAATAAGAGTCTTTAGAAGAGCACTAGGATTATGTCAAATAATATTCTCCATCATTTCTTGATTATAAGACTCTTCTAAAAATGTTTGCACTTTTGGAGAGAGTTCATCTTGATAAACTATATTAGGGTCCTCTTGGGGTTGATATTGTATGTTTGGTTGTGTACTCTGGGTAGGACCTTGTGTAGAATCTGGAAATAGGACACTAATGTCCAGCATGCCATATTGTTGATCAGCCATCTTTTTCTTTTGAGATTGAGTTGTGACCATACAAGAATAGTTTTTTGATAAGGATCTTGGATTTGGGGATTTAATTTGGATTGGATGAAATTGGATTTGATCAATTGATAGAGTCCTTGGGTTAGGACATGGTTCTGACTAATATTGCACCTTAGTCCTTGAAGTGATTATTTTAGGTGGGGGATTCTGATGAAACCACAAGCAAGGTAACAATCGAGTTGGGTAAGAATTAGACCTTAGGATAATGATCAAAGTATTGCTTCTACTAAGGATTGACTAATGATCCTAAGTGAAACAAATGCATGGGATAAGAGTCTTGATCAACTCAGAGAATGGGACAAATAGTACTTGGAGAGGATTCTTCTTCAAGCATAAAGCCAAATGATTAAAGATGAGGTCTAAATAAAACTCCACAAGGCATTAAAGCTTAACATGAGGTTAATTGGATTAGGAGGATGATTTGATTGAAGACATTTGATTGAGGAGTGATTTGATGATTGAGGATTGATTGGTGATCAATTGATGTGCTAAGTCCTTAGGAAGGATTGATGATGAAAGATTAAAGGGAGGTAATGGTGATGATTAGAAGGAACTTAATGACTAGGCTACTCTTGGTATGAACATGACTGAATAAGTGATTGGTTCAGATGGAAAGTTGTATGAAGGGATGTGACCACCCTGATTCTAATGATAGTTGGTGTTAAAACATAAGCCTGAACCTTGATAGAGGGCATGGACTCTTACTTCATCACTAGCATCAAACTCATTGCTATGACCATGGATGCAATCATGATAATGGTGCAAAAAGGTCTTATAAGAAAGAGTTTGTGGTTGGTATACCAAAACTTTCAGTGTCTAATAAGTTGTGCTTGTGTGAGATTCTTCTTCTTGATTGGTCAGTGGATTAACTTCTTGTGATGTTTATACAACTTGGGCTTGTGAAACATGAGGTGGACAGAGTTCCGATGTAGTTTCAATACTTGAGTTTGGAAGACTTGGGTTTGTTATGACTTAGATTTTGACTAATGTTGGTTCAAAAAATTTATGTGACTAGGACATGACTTGGATATGATTTGAATATGATGCGGAGATGATTAAGGATTATGACTTGGACTAGACTTGATTGAAAAAAAAAATAAATTTGTTGTAATGACTTGGATATTGACTAATCCTACTATTGGAAAGAAGACAAAGAAAACACTTTGGCCATTGATTCAAATAAGTACATCAAGCATATCAAACTACTCTAAGGAATTGGCTGAGGAGGAAAACATTTGCTTGCTGACTCAAGCACACACCTAGTAGCTAATCAAAATACAGTCATTGGGTCTCACATAGTAGATTTCCAATGTCGTATTAGCCAACTCCAAACAATAATGGGGGCATGATATGGCAAGTCTCTTGGGGGAGTTACTATCTCCCTTGCATAATGATTATTCACCTTTCGGAGGTGAATTGGGTGGCCTCTAATCCTAGAGTTCTTAGTAAGGATTTATATTTGAAGACTAATCCTTGTTGTCCCTCAAGAGTTATTGAGGCCTATAGCCCTACAAAGTACCAATAAAGATGTAGTCATGTAAGCGTGATTGAGACCTAAAGGCCATACAAAATGCCCAATATGAGTGAACTCTCAAATAGCTCCATCCTTCAAAACTTTCATCTCAAGTGGCCTATTTATTATAGTGAGTCAGAATTCCCAGCTCTGACTGTACTCACTTAGGTTTTTACCCTCTCACCAATTCCTAAGAAAATTGGGAGGGCAGGATTGCTAAAGGGAAGCACTCAACAAACTAAAAAAGTGTCAAAGGTTTGGATTTCTCATTGTCTAGGTAGACAAGACCATACTCTCCTACTTTCACACTTTTCCCAAACAAAATCAAACACTTTAGTTCTTTACCCCCTTAATTAAATCTAGGTGCATAAGATAAAAGATAAAGAAATGAGGTTTTCTTATATCTCCTTGGAAACCTACAAAATAAAATAGTTAGTAATTCAATAAATGTAGTCTTTGGCAAGCGGGCTGCAAAACATGGTTAGTAGTCTAGGGTGATGTCTTATACTGATCGAAGAACCTGAAAAAACTTCAAAATTTTTATTAGAAGATCAAAGTATACAGAAATAGTGCTCACATTGTTCTGTAGACACCCACGCTGAACCGCCTACATAGGCACTAAAACGCCAGTGTACGCACTAAAGTAGGAGAAAAAATAAAATAAAAAAATACAGCAACATACAAAAAAAACAAGAAATACAAATTATGCCATTTCGCTCGCATTGTTCTTCTTTTGGTCGCATTGAAATAGGTTAGCAAAGAACATAATAGAAATTCAAAAAATTTGAAAATTTAAAAACAAGCAGGAATTAGGTTGGAGCGCTCGTGCTGAACCAATGTCCCTAAAATTAAAAGGATGATTACACAAATCTAACTAATTTTTTTTTATATATACTTTTCTAATTTTTAGCGTATTTTTTACTACTAATAAAGGACTAAAACAGAGAATCTAAAAAAAACTAATAGAAAAATAGGTAGTGAAGTCCTGATGTCGGATGTGTCATTTTAGAAGTGCTCATGTTGTTCTAGGGTCCTGCAAAAAAGGCAGGTTAGAATTTTAAGTTTTGATCCCTCATGCTAAAGAGTGTGCACACGCGCTAAATCTCCTATCGTTTGCACTATTCTAGGGTCTTGCAAAAAAGGCAAGTTAGAATTTTAAATTTTGATCCCTCATGCTAAAGCATGTGCACACACGCTAAATCTCTCGTCGCTCGTGTTAAACCTGCAATGCTCGTGCCAATTTGCGGTCGCTCGCACTGTTCCAATACCTGCAATCAAAAAGCTCACAAAAAATGCAAAAGAGGTTAAATTTAAGGGACATGGGTCCCACGGGGCATGCCAAAATAAAAAGGGAGAAAAATGAGCAAATGTAAGATTAATAATTAATACTCAAACAAAGCATTCAAAATACAAATTAAACCATTTATACCTTGTATCTTCTCCTTCTCCTTCAGATTGAGCCTTTAATGAAGCTAAAGATACACCCCTTCCTTGGCTTGATTGGATTGGCTCTCCTGTTGAATGTGGATGGCTCTCAAAGATTGTGCACAACATGTTTGATGATGGGATGGAATGGATGAGAGATTTGACTAAGTGATGGATAAATGGAATTTTGGGTAGAGTTTGGATGCTATGGATGATTTCTTAGACTCAATTGGACTTCATAAACTTAGCTAACTTGGAGATATCCCACAAGGAAATGGATTCCTAAATTTATAGGAGAAGAGGAGGAGGAAAGGAGGGCAAAGATGGATCCAAGATGAAGGGTCAAGATTTCATGTGAGCCCACTCATGGATCCATGGAGAATGACAAGACAAGTGTGGATATCAAGAGATATGCCATAAAGGCCTTTCTTGTCTCCACACTCCTCAAGGTTCATTGGAAAGATTTCCTAATGCACCTAGGGAAGAGAAAGGAATAAATTTTTACTCCTCTTTATTGCTAGGGCAAGTGCAAGGTATTGAGTCACAAATTCATGAAAGTTCATGCATTGGAAAACACACTCTTATAAACGGGGGCCCGTTTTCAAAAAATGGGGGCCTGTTTATGCTTCGGGCTCCCGAGCCAAAAGGTAACGGGGGTCCGAAGCAAAAATAAATGGGCCCCCATTTTGTTTTAAAATGGGGGCCTGCTTTTAAACAAAATGGGGCCCATTTTTTAAAAACGGGGGCCCGTTTTTAAAAACGGGCCCCCGTTTCTAAATTGCATTTTTCTTTTTTTTTTCCACAAGCCGTCCTTGTTTGAAAATGGGGGCCCGTTTTGTGGAAGTTGATTCCACAACCCGCCACTTGGATCGGGATAAGGCCCGGGATAGGCCTGGGATGGCCACACCTGAGACATGGACCTACAAATTCAAATCTCCATAAATGAAAACACAAATATGAACTTCTAAAATAGTTTACGTGCCTCTAATAAAAGAATTTTTATACGAAATTAAAACCCATTTCAGATTATACTGTCTAGATTCTAAATATATAAATTTATTTAAAAATTGATTATTTTAACTATTTTTCATTTAATTTATACTAAATCGAGTCCATAAATTCTAAATATTGACAAATTTTGTTAATTTAATAACTTTTTTATTTTTAAGAATTTTGGAAAAAAAATTATATGTCATCAATCTACATAAAATTCTTTTGTATTTAAAAATAAAAAAAATAAAAAAATGTTAAGTTTACATCAAATTATGTGGGTCGTACACGTCAAATTTTTAAAAAGATAATTACGGCCATTAAAAAATTAATTAAAAAAAATATATTAGAAAAAAAAATACAAAAAAATATGCTCATCAATCTTCAGTGTGTTACAAACCATTTCCCAATACAGTTTGAGAAAATAATTTTAATTGTGTCAAAAAGTGTGGGTCGTACACATGCATGGTATGGTCCTGAAGCAAGCATTTTTAAAACATAGTTTTCATAACTCCATTCAAAAAGTTATTTTTTATTATGTGGGTATTAAAATAAATTACATATTTGGAAAGTAAACTCAGAGGGCTATCTTTTATATTACTGACTTTTTCCAAGATTCAATCTTTAAGTGTTTCAAAATTTAAGCTCAAATGAGACAAAATCTGAAAATCAGGGAAAACACTTCCACTTTTTGGCCAAAAAGTGGACTCATCTTCTTGCACTGACCCGCCAAATGTATTGTCATTTCATCTTTTCAGAAAACAATTCTTTTCTGTATTACATAGAGTAAATTGCATTCGGTAATATGGTTTAAATATGCATAAGAATGTACCAAACAGATACATATCTAGAAGAGTTTCCTTATAGGAGATGGAAAATATATTTTTCCTCCCCTCCCTTTGACTTTTTACTGGTGATAAGTATTAGTCATTTTAAAAAAATATTTTTCTTTTAAATTAAATATCTTGAAATTTGATAGATTAGATCTTCTGGTATACGAATGCTTAGCTGAAGATGATTTGTGGTTTAGATATTTACTTACTTAAATTGTTCTAATCAAGTATATAAAAGTGGAGATGTAGACATCTATGTATTACTACTTGTTTCAGTAAAAAAAAATATAATCATGAAATTTGAATTAAGATGGTAACAAAATAAGGTTAAATGAATCTTTATTGCAGAGATGACATTTGATCACTAATTTCATTACATGACATTTAGATATTCAAAAACTACAAGTAGAAACTTGTCTATGTGTGTGCTTATATTATAAAAAATTGATGATGTTGATGAAGATTGTTTGAAATAGTTTATATATAGATTGTTACTTAAATAATTCTCAATGATTAATTAAATATGTTTGATAAATCTAGAAGACAAATTATATAAATTAAATTTGATGGATGATGTGTGAATCAATTCTTGATCCATGTACAAGAGGGTGATAGAATGACCTAGTGATAAGTTATGCTTGGAGTTATCAACAAAGAGCTGAGAGAACTAGAACAATACATGCCAAATATAATTATGATGTAGCTATGAATGATTATCAAAGGGACACTGCTAGTGGGGACTGATTAATTGGGATTATTTTGTTAATGATATGGGATAATGAATGATCTTAAATGACAGATAATGCTCTAAGAATGATGTTTTCTTATAGATGACTTTCGCATATAAATTTAGTTTTCGATGTGAGAATCATTGAAAAATACAAAAGTGGGTTGACTTAAGTATGAAACAAAATTTAGATTTTAAGAATCTAAATTAAAATTTATGTTTTCAAAATTTTTGTTGAAGAATTATATTTCTTAAAACTAATTAATTTTTTAATTTAATAAAAATAGTAAATTAATCAATATCATAATTAACTTAATATGCATACATATCATATGATAAAATAAATTTAATATATATAAATTATATTATTTTTATTAAAAATTTTTAATTATATAATAAATTTTTAATTTATAAAGTTAATTTATTTTAGAAAGCACAAAAACATATTGTATTATTAAAAACAATATGATAGTGGAAACCGTCAAGATTCTTAAGAAATATGTGTGTGGAGAGACAATTATGTGAAAATGTAGAGTAGGGTAGTAATTTTAGTAAAACTTGCAATCAAAAAGCTCACAAAAAATCCAAAAGAGGTTAAATTTAAGGGACATGGGTCCCATCGGGCGTGCCAAACTAAAGAGGGAGAAAAATGAGCAAATGTAAGATTAATAATTAATACTCAAACAAAGCATTCAAAATACAAATTAAACCATTTATACCTTGTATCTTCTCCTTCTCCTTCAGATTGAGCCTTTAATGAAGCCAAAGATGCACCCCTTTTTTGGCTTGATTGGATTGGCTCTCCTGTTGAATGTGGATGGCTCTCCAAGATTGTGCACAACATATTTGATGATGGGATGGAATGGATGAGAGATTTGACTAAGTGATGGATAAATGGAATTTTGGGTAGAGTTTGGATGCTATGGATGATTTCTTAGACTCAATTGGACTACATAAACTTAGCTAACTTGGAGATATCCCACAAGGAAATGGATTCCTCAATTTATAGGAGAAGAGGAGAAGGAAAGGAGGGATAAGATGGATCCAAGATGAAGAGTCAAGATTTCATGTGAGCCCACTCATGGATCCATGGAGAATGACAAGACAAGTGTGGATATCAAGAGATATGCCATAAAGGCCTTTCTTGTCTCCACACTCCTCAAGGTTCATTGGAAAGATTTCCTAGTGCACCTAGGGAAGAGAAAGGAATAAAATATTCCTTGGGGAATGAGGATGAGGCATTAAAAATTCCCCAAAAAGGATGATCATAGGGGTTGGAGGAATAAAGAGGAATTAAAAATTTCTTGGTGGAAGAGATGCCTAGAGGAATGTGAGATTTTTAAAGATCTCACATTCACCTAGGAAAAGAGCATTTAAGGATGGTGGTTTGATGGGAGATGCATGGAGAGATGTGAGAAGGCTCATTTATGGAAAGTGGTTGGGTGAGGAGACAATAAGTTGACTTTGTGGCTAATCATGAGGATTAGCCACTAGCAACTTATTAGGAGGGGAATCAGAAGGGTGATTACTAGGTGAAATTAGGGCAAGTGGGATTTGTAGGAGGATTTAACTAGGAGAGAGAATGAGTGGAGGGAGTAAAAAGTTAGAGGAATATTGCTAAGTGAGATTAGGGATGCTTCTAAAAGAATTCATTAGGTTAATGATGGATGAGAAAAAAAAGGTGATTTGTGGGAACTAGCTGGATTAATTAATTAATTGAAAGGAGGAATTTTGGAGAGAATTTATTTTAGGGATTTTAGAAGAATAAAGGTAGATTGATTTATTGAATAAACCAACTACTAGACTATAGTGACAATATTAATCATATTTAATTAATATTGAGAAGAATAGGGATTGGTATAATGAATAAATTAATTATGCGAGGAAATTAAATTAATTATTTAAAATAATTAATTAAAGTGTCTACAACAATAATATAAAGAGCCTCAAAGTGTTATAAACACATAAATAGGGAAATAATATGAATCCAATGATACCACATAATCCTCAATAGAGAGCCACAACATAACCTCTCACTGGAGCTGCATATACTCATCCTCGACAACAAGGGATGCATACATCTTGCTGGAGCAAGATTTCATACCTCAACAGACAAGTTCAAAAATACTTGGTGGAGTCCAAGTAGGATTCAAATGTATCAAAAAGGAATATCATAGTGCCCAAAATCATCAAAAATGATTCTACAAAGCCTCTAGAGTACAAAACCATTAATAAAAATCAACTAAAAAGTCAAAACCCTAATCCAAAAATGTGACTCAAAAAGCCAAAACAATAATACAAAATCAACAGTGTGTTTACAACACTTTGCAATGCATACACAGGGTTTTGTTGTGCATATAATAGTTATTGAAAAATAACTAGTAGGTTAAACATCACATTCCCAACACTTCGGTGCTCACACAAGGTTCTGTTGTGCATATAACAATTACTGTAAAACACATAATGGACTAAGTTTAGAGTTTTCGCCACACTGTGATGCTTACACAGGGTTGTATCACACATACAACAATTACTGTAGAACACATAATGGACTAAGAAACATTTTTGTGACACCAACAACTCCCAAACACCCAAAAATTCACCACAAGCATTTCCAAAAATTTAAACCAAATAATACAGTAATCCCAATCAACGAATCTATAAATGATTCATTTAAATTTCTCAGCAACCCAAAATTTTTCACGAACAATCTTTTCCAAACAAGTTTTTCAAAAATAATTGCAAAGAAGGATAAACCCTCTAGCCTAGTAATAGCAGAAAATGGACAATGAAATTTGATGAAGCATAATCCCAAATCCAAGCTCCAATTCCAAATTCAAAACTTAAGCCAAATCATGAATTTTGCAATAATAAAAATAATCTCCAGCAAGCCAACCCCTAACAAAACTCAAAAAACTCAATATATAAAAATATATCCAAAACCATAACTCATCATGGCTAACATCAAAATAATTAAAAATATTATTAATCATACCAGCCCTACCCAAATTTGAGATGAGAATATTAATAAAATAATAAATTATGTAAATCTCTAAATCTCACAACTAATAATAAAAGAGGGTAGGTAAGGTAAATAATAAGTAAATAAATGGGTAAAATAATAAACAACAATAATAAATAATAAATAAACCCATTAATCAATAAATAAAATAGAAAGGGCTAATAAATAAAATAAATAAATCAAACGCCTCAATAAATGTTAAACCACAAAATAGTACAAATAAATAAATAAGCAATTAAATAATAATATCTAAACAAACACAACTTTCAAGAGGGCCAATCATAACAAGGGGAAATCAAAACAATAAATAAATAAATAATAAATAAGATAAATAAATAATAGACAAATACGGAAAATGGATAATGAATAAGTAAATGTACTGACAAGCATAAATTCTTCAACCAGTAATTAAAAAAAATAATAATAAATAATAATTCAATAAATCAAAAGCTCATATAATAAATATTCAATTAAACATTCGACTATAAAATAATAATAATATAAAATCGTCAAGTAAATACAAATTCATGAAATAAACATTAATAAATAATAAATATCTAATAATAATAATTCACACATTAATATCAAATATTATTATCATCCATTAATTTAATTTGATACTAAATAAACTATATAAACTCATTAATTATTAATTAATAAATAATCGCAAATTCACAAGGCAACCCGACATAAGGTTGAACAACATACCACATGATGCAGACCAATGGCTCTAGCCAAGACACTAATTGACAATGGTATTAACTTAAGCCTAGAGTATGAGAGAGAAATATATGCCATCTCCAACAACTTTCCATTGGGATAAGACACGCTTAGACCTGTGAAGCCAGGTGGAGTCAATGTTTGGTACCTGCAAACCTACATCAAAGACCAATGCAACATATACAATGCATATATATAAATAGACAAGTGATAGAGAATAGCGATGACATATCCCGCTCGTAGTGAGTAATATGGCATAATCTCTATTCACAAGACAGTCACACAATAATATATCAAAACATCGCATAGAGTCAACATCATGAAATGGGGTTAGTATCATCATAAGTCACATAATCCATGTAAATAATGATCATATGTAAATCCACAAATCATATAAATCCATCCATCAAGGTGACACTATGTATCAACATCTATAAGAATCATCAAATATCTTATGTCATATAATAAGTCTCACATCATCAAGCATAAAAGTCTCCAATCATAAAGAGTCATAACTAATAACATGATTGCACACAAATTCCTAGTATCAAAGGTACCATCTAAAATAGAAGAAGAGGCATATATAACCATCCTAATAACCATCATCATAAGTATAAATAAGTCTATATGAGCACAAAATAAAATGCAAGTCTATGAGGGACACTATAGGGACAATGGTGCTAGGGGCAACCTTGTCCTCATAATGTCAAATGCAAGTAACAGGTATCTTTTCAAAAGTAGCATTAAGTCTTGAGTGTTCTCTTGATTTTTTGATAGAAAATTATCAAACATAGGTTCTTGGGGTGATCTTTTCCTCCACTTTTCACCTCTACAGAATCTTGATCTAATTGCCTCTATTTTCTTTTCTCAAATTTTTTTTTTCTTTTGAACCTGTCACCTACACATAGTGGAAGAGAAATTATGTTGTTGGGAGGGGTTTTCCTAGGTCAAACCCTAAATTTGGAATTAACCCTATAATTGAATTGAAATTAAAATAGAATCGAAGTGTATGACATGTCTAAAAAAGGTTAAAGGTTATATTTGAATTGAAATGTTATACCATGATGACTCTTGGTTTGAAATATTCATGCAAAGGTTGATGTTGTCATGCTGGAATGCATAAATGTCTTCATGGCAACTTGATTATTGTTGTCATCTTGAATGATTGAAATTAAAATATTTGAACTCTCTTTCACTACCTTGATAATTCTTTATTTCTTGTTCACTTGAATGTTTTTTTATAGGAATTGAATTCAAAATTGAGAGGTGGTGGACTTGTCTCAAAAGAAGGGTAAGACTTGCTCTTATACATCACTTCATGAAACATGTGTGAGATTTTGAAGTAGGCCAACATGAGAAGGGAATTCCTACCCATATGTTTTGATGATTGGAGGACTCAAAATTGTGCTTCTTTAAGCTAGACAAGAGCACCTAAGATACCTTTGTCCAAGGAAAATAGTGCCTTGGACACACTTTTCCAACCTACCAAGGTTGAACAAAGAACCACTAAACCATATGATAGATGAATATTATAGTTTGAATTTTGTGTGAGCATAATCAAACATGATCAAAGCGCGAAAGGACACAACACTAATCTGAAGTCTAGATGAGAATAATATTGTATAGGGATACGATTTTATGATGTTATAGATGGAAAACTCTAAATTAATATGCATACTATTAATATTTTTATTGATCAAATGATAATGAATTGTGTTGCTAACTTATTTTCTATTTATTAGAACAAAAAAATTGGAAGGGGTGAAATTAAGTGACAAAATGTACAACCCCCAAAAGAGTACTATTTGGCAACTACTATGATCAAAAGAAATAAATGCTCTATTAAAGCCACTCCATGATAATACAAAGGATATTATTAAGAAGAACTTAGTAAAATAAGAAAAGTATAGAGATTAAATATCTACAATTATGATTACCTCTTGAAATGAGGAATCTAGACAAAATATCGTAGGCATAGTGATGTGGAGAGTAAAAAGCGAGATAGGGTGACTAGGACTTAATCCCACTTTAGCCAACACATTGAGAATACGAAATAACCTAGGGAGATAGCTCACTTTCACTACTTCTTTAGAAAGAGAGAGCCAAGATTTATCTTTTAGGGTTTCTATTCCTCTTGTTGTATGCAATGAGAAAAATAGGGTTTGATTGATCAACTAGACTAGGAGAGAAGCACATGTGAACTGAAATTGCACAAACTTACAGATCTAAAACTGAGATACTAAAAGTAGAGAAGGGGGAGGAATTTGGATGTGTACCTAATGCTATAAAATGAGCCATACTGACTAGGACCAGGGTGCCATGCCCTTGTCCCTGATAATTTGATCGAAAGTTGCAACTAAAGGGGTGAAATCTTGATATCTTGAGACACTGCCCTACCAAAAATCATAAAAAATGAAGGAGACCAGGGCTCCATGCCCCTGTCTTGGGTAGGACTAGGGTACCACACCCCTATCCCTGATGAATTTGGGGCAATATAAAGTTTTTGGGTTGTCCTTGTGCCTTATGTTGATTCCAAAATCCTCCGAGATACCCGTACCTGCACTGTAGCTGAAAAGAGAGGGTTTGGGTGGCTATATAGGGTTTTTCCTCTATCAAAACCCTATGTTGGTGATTTCCAACATCACAAATAGTCATTTTGTATAGTAAAAAAGTGTGTGCAGGAATCTTGTGTGTGTACAAGATCCTAGGATGAAATGCAAACAATCTAGAACAACCCTAAATGCTTGTAATTGACAAAGTAAATTCTCTAAATAAATCATGAAAAGTGATCTAAAGTATCTATATAAATAGTTAAATTGATTTAATTAAGCTTATTCAAAGACATGAAAATAACATGAAACCATACCCAACCCCTAAGGGAGGGGTACAAGCCAATCGTCAGTCGGTGATCTCTTATTATTCTTCAATGTCTTCAAGGATCCTAATTGATGATGAATGCTTGATTAATTCTTGATGAATATTATTGTAGATTCCACATAAGCTTCTCTTTCACTACATAGAAGGTTCCTTGTGATCTCTTTTTTTTAGATCTTAGATTTGATTAGATTAGATAGATCCTTCAAATGAAGAAAGAGATCACTTATGTATGAAACCCTAGATCTTAATTTCATCTTGAAGCCGACCTAGGATTTGAATTTCCTACCAATATTTTGGGGTTAAGCATTATAATATCATAGAATTATGCTCCCAAAATTTCAGGAAAAAATGTCAGGGACCATGTGCACTTTGCACATGGTCCGACCAACTTTTCACCAAATATTCAGGGCTATTAGATATGATGATATTAGAGTGAATCCTAAAGTTACAGCTGATTTCGAGATGTTTTGATATGCGATATCGGGTCTTAAAGGTCGAAATAGGACATAATTAGGGTTTATGATTTAATGATTTATTGGAGGAATAAAATAAAAAGGGGTACACTTAAGGTAAAGGGCCCAATTTTATAATGTATGAAGTGATGAAATATGACTTTATATTGAATTGAATTAATTAATTAAATGCTTAAAGGGAAATTACAATGCAAGATATAAATACACTAAGGCAGGTGCTAAACCAAGCATAAAATTGTACCACCTTAGCAAGGGTGTACAATTTGTGACGCTACATTTATCCCCCACTTTAGTAGTCATGTGACAGTACATACATATGCAAGATAATGTATAGAAAAGTAAACATTCATGAAAAAGGATATATCCACAAGTTGTCGGACGAAGCCACCAGCGGTATCTATAGTACACAATTAGGAACCACACCCTACAAAACCACATGTTAGATAAAATCACAAAATCACCTAAATGATTATTAAGGAAGGTGATGAAAATTTGAGGGTAGCTATATGCCCCCCCTATTTTAGCTTGCTAGTTTTAGTGAGTTGAAACAAGGTATCATGTTTACCACATCGAATTGTGAAAAGAAGATTGGTGAAAAATGCTCACAAAAATATTTGATTCAAGATAAAAAACTAATGGAGAATCATTTGGTAAGAAAGAGGACTAAACCTCAATTCTGACACAACAAAGAGTGTGAGGATTTGAGATCTTTCTAACATAAGATGAAATATTTAAATTGAACCAAACACAAAGAGATATAATCCAAAACAATGCAACTCCATAAAGGAAATTGGAAAAGAATGGAGGATTGAAATGACATCAAAGAGAGATTATTTATAGCAACATTCTTCTAGAGAAGGCAAGAGATCCTCACCGGGGACATGCACGTTCACAAAATAGAAGGGTTTATTATAAAAGATTCTACTCAATGAAGAAAATAAATTGACGAAAGACTCCCAACACCAAGGAGGAGGTCTCAATTAAGGATATGTACTTAAGATCCCCATTAGGGATGATTGTTCCAATATGAGAGAAGGAATTCAAATATGAATACACCTCTACAATCAATAAGAAATCCTTATAGAAGACATTACTTCACAAAGGGGAAATTTTTCATGTTAAGAAGGAGGAATGTTAGAAATCACTCTTGCCCCCAATATATAGGGGAAGAGATGAGATATAAATAGGCTATTATGTTGATTCCAAATGTATGATTGCATGTGAAATTGTACCATCATGAATGACAATGAGCCCCCAATAAGTGAGCTACCACTGTCACATAATGATGAGCAACATAATAGCCATTAATGTTATTAAAAGACATGATAGATTGAATGAGTTATTTGAATATGACATGTTAAATTCTCTACTATAAGTGAGATTAAAAAAATGTATAAGATGATGAATATTAAAAATTATTTAGGGAGAGAAGTTTATAGGAGAAGAATAGGCCACTTAGTCATACTTTTTTTGCACAAAAGAAATGTTAGGAGAGAGATAAGTGTAATTCATTAGAGCCTTATTCCCAAAAGAAGGGATTTTAGAATGACTAGAAGATAAAATCTCATAAGTGGGATCAAAAATCTCTTGAGGAGATTCATAAATAGATTTGTTCATCACCAAGATTTCCTTATAAGTGGGATGAGTATTGAAAGAGGTAGAAGATGATTTAATTGAGGTGAGGTCATCATCACTACTAAATATAGAATTCACATTGAGAGATGGTTTACAGATGCTTTGGTTAGCTTAGAAGGATTATATCCAAGTCCAAATGAAACTTCATGTGTGTTATGTTCTAAAGGAACTTTAACTCCTTGTTCATTTGCACCACAACCATTTCCATCATAGCCACTCTTAGGTAAAATGTTAAAACGGACCATAAAGGGATGCCAAATCAAAAGTTGATGGTTGCACCTCACAGGTCTCAGTGCTATATGAATTAGAGGAAGGATTTGAAAAATTATCCAAATTAGAAGTAGCCACAAAGTGGTTACTTAGTTGTTTAGACAAAGTGAATTTCTCTTTAGGTTCCTCCTTAGATTCCTCCTTCTCAGTTTTAGATCCTTTTCGAGATAATCTATATTGTCCTATAAAGTAGGGGTAAAGTATAGAGATCCTCAATCATCATCTGAGAGAACTCCTTTGAGAGAGAAGATGTCTTTGGGAGGAGATTATTATTGAGTAGAAGAATCAGGAGTACTAGAAGTAACAAGATCATTAAATGAAATAGATGTATTTGAATAAGTAGGAGGATTGGGAGAAGAATGAGAAGTAGTTGAACAACAAGATCGAGTTTTTAATGGTTCTTGAAGATTGGCATCAACTGACAAGGTGTATGTCTTATTGTTATAAATGAACTTGACTTGTCTATGTAGAGTTGAGGGGACAAATAGCATGTTATGAATCCATGGTGTCCCTTGTTGGGATTATACACTCAAATGAGAATGGTTGATGTTGTCATTGATGGAAACCAACTGGTAACAAGTTTCAATAAGGTTTCACAAGTTCTAATGGAAACAGACTTCACCTACCGGCACCGACAATCACTACAAGGGTTATTCACACCGACATCCATCTACACTAGCAGCAAATTATACTGGCAGTCCAAGCCGACTTGGAAATAATATTGTTTATGCAAAATGTATTGTAATGTAATATTATATTTGTATTGGCGACATGATGTATTGTAAAGACTCATATATGTATGAGAACTTGTAGGTCATTTGTAATATAAGAGAGTATGTATGTAGGTATGTATGTAAGCGATATATAAGAGTGAATAATATATGCATTTTGATGTGTTTATCTTGAGAGCGAATAAGAGCAGAGTAAAGAAAAGACTATTCTGTTTAAGAAGAATCATTCACCAGCAAGGTTTTGGAAGAGGTATCAGATAGAGCTTAAACCGGTACTGAATCCAGCATTGCTGATGCTATTTTGAAACAGTACATTGCTATTGGATTTAACCATACAATTGTAGTCAGTCGGACTCCATTTTTGTTGAGCAATGAGCTCTAGGTAGTTCGCTTTTCTGCATGTGTAGGCCCCTATTCTACTAAGTAATATTTAATCATATTGGCTAGTGAGTAAATATTGTGGGTCACAAATCCCACTGAGGTTTTTTCCTTACTTGGTTTCCTCGCCAAAAATATCTGTGTTATGGTGTGCATTGATGCTCATTATTTTGTTTCTCTTTACTACATTATTATTTGCTTATCGGTATATTAATTTGGGTTGTAAAGTTGCAAATAAGTTTAAATATTTTATCCACCGGTTAGACACTGATTCACCCCCCCTCTCAATGTCTTTGGGACTATCCAAGTATCTAACAATTGGTATTAGAGCCTCGCCCTCTATTTGTCGAAGCCTAACAACTTGAGGAAGATTCTGAAACCGGTACCGATGGAAAGTTTGAGACAACAGTTGGAAGGAGCTCTTGAATATTTTGATGTAGAAAAATTGAAGAATATCAAACTAGAAGATGAACTCAGATCTACTTAGGAATTTATCAAAGCACTTGAAGAAAACCTGGTCATAGCAAAGAATAAGAGAAAAGAATTGGATGTGCAACTACAAAACCAAGATGATGAAGGAAAGAAATCTCTTAGAGATATTGCAAAGAAACTAAGACAAGAGAACAATAACATGAGGAATAAGATGCAAGATTTAACCATGAGACTATGTAAGGATATTGAAGATAGAAAGAGGAATGAGGAAGATTTGGTAAGAAGACTTAATAAAAGATCAGATAATCTCTAAGGCTTAGTTATGAAAATGATATGCTTAAAACAGATTTGATTCACATGCAACATGACAAAGAAGAACTTATGAGACAAGTTAGTACTCTGGAAAGTGAGTTGGTCGTTGCAAATGAATACAAAGAGAAATTCAAGAAGAGTTCAGACAAGCTTGATGATATGCTGAAAAGTCAAAAATATAATGGAGAAATAGTTGGACTTGGATTTGAACATGGAGAAAGTTCTGGAACTGCAAACAATCATGATCACAACAAACTGGTAAGGCAACCTAAAGCTTATAAATTCAATGACAAATGTTTTAATTGAAACAAATTTGGACATAGAGCAAATCAGTGTAGATTTAGGAATAATCAAAATACGAAACTTACCCACAGGTCAATGTTCCAAATGCAATAAAAATGGTCATAACTCAGACAATTGTAGAATGAGTGTGAAATATTATGTTTGTGGTAGATTTGGACATCTATCTAATCAATGCAGAACTCAAACCGGTCAAGGTTATGGAAAAGCTATTCAAAGAAACAATGTAACTTGTTATGCATGCAACAAGATTGGGCATATTGCAAGATTTTGCAAAAGTAAGATTGTACCGGCGAACAAAAAAGGATCTAATGACAAAGGAAAAGAAAAGGTGAATGAAATCAAGCAAGAATTCACTAAATAATGGCTCAGGAAGAGAGATAAGAGGAATGATGAATCTATCTCTACACCGACAGAACAAAGCAATCTTGCACTGATAGGAGATTCTTCGTCTAACTAAGGAATAATCCTTAGGGGTAAGGAAACTAATTGAAGATCATGCATTTACCCTCACTTGCTAATAAGAACTCATATTTCTTCTTTACCGACACATATGTTGATTATTCACTTCACTGGTGAAGCATTTATTGCGGTAGTAAGTTAACTTTTTGGTTATAAAGCACTTGGATTTCTCATTTCGACTCACCAAGCATTGAAGCATTTGAAGAGCACGAAAGTTGAGCACCAACATTCTAAAGGCGAAGAAACAAATCTTTTTTAGGGCATCCAAGGTTTTCATTTGCATTCGACAATCAAAGGTATTTATCTTACAAAATGGCTTCTCCATCCTCCATTCCTAGATTCATTGCAAACCCTACTATTGTGGAAAATATCAAGTGTCCCAGACCTATCTTCAAGATAGTCCCTAATATAGAAAATTTGGATGACTGTATTAGTGCTTTTTTGAAAATTTCGAAGGGAGTCACATTTGCTGAAGACTTGAGGGAATACATTCACTATAACATTTAAGATTTAGGGTCCGGGGATTTAAAGAACATGTTCATGAATGTTATCACTGACAAACAAGGTATAGTCAGACTAGAACACAAGTTTGTTGAATATTTAGGGTTCATTGACATCCTTCACATGCCTGAATTTTTAGATGAGATTGTCCATTATGTTATTAGCAGAGTACACAGTGAATTTTTGTGGCCAGACTCACTATCCAAAATCACTAAGGAAGCAATTAAGGTTGTTACTGGTTTACCTTCTACCTGCACTAGGCCTTAGAAGAAAAAGAAAATTCCAAACAAAGAGGTTATGAACTTCACCGGCACAACATCAGATAACAGATCACTTAGGGTCAGCGATATAGCCGATAACAATGTTAAATATGCAAGTATGGTTATTGGATACAAAGTTGCTCATACTAATAGGCTGAATTTTGTTTCAAGTTTATGCATTCAGAGTGCCTATGAGATGATTATGAATAATGCTAAAAGTGACATCTATGAATGGTTGAAAGATGAACTGTTAGAAAATTTGGATAAAATTAAAGGTGATAAGAAGGGAACATTCAAGTTTGGGAATTTGATTGTATGCTTAATGCTATATTTCTCAAAGGATATTCCTAGTATTGGACATAAGGACTTTGACTATGATATTTATGTTGGAAAATAGATTAAGGAGGCAATTACTAACATAGGTTCAGATGGTGACAAACAGGTAAAAGAATACTACAAGGAATTTCAAGATAAAATGAGGCAAAGGGAAAGGATTCTCCAAAGCATTGTTAACAAATATGACAAACATATATGATTTGTGATTAAAAGAGATGAAGTATGGATGGAGGTAGTTATAACTAGAACTATCTAGATAACAAAGATGGGTTATGTAGTGGACTCACACATCTTGGAATCTTATGCCAAGATACTCCTAGATGTTCCACTAGAACCGACAGAAAAGATCTTTGGTAATGCTGAAACTATAGAGAGTGATGTTACTATGCAGAAGAAGAGGAAGAAAAGAGACAAAGTAATAAAAGATGCTTAAAAGTTAATTGAAGTTGTTAAAAAGGGATTGTTGAAACTTGATCTGATGAAAGGTATTGTTGAACAAGAAAGAAAATTAGAACAACAACCAATAACACATATTTCTATCGTGGCTACCTCATCCAATTCTGCCAATGACAAGGCTACAAAATTCAAAAGGGTGGATAGAAAGAAAAGAAAACCCTCACCTGAACTTGCTCCATCACCGAAGAAATCAAGGACACTTAGAAAGAAACAATAGGCTGTGAGAGATCCGAGTGGTCAAAAGAAGAAAGTCACACCAAAGAAGTAACCAAAACAAAAGAAACCTGACACTCTTTCACCGAAAGAGCTGATAAATAAAATAACTTAGGAAGGAAATCTCGGTAATGTTAGTAAGTTCTATCATTCTTTTATTGAATCTGATAGGGATACAATTGAGGAGAGAATTGTTTTATATCTGGATATATATAAGAAGGTTCTTATTGAGGTTATAGATGTTCTTCCTAATGATCTATACTTGAGACTCGAAGTAGAGAGAATGTCCATTATGGAGTCAGATAATAAACTAAAGGTTGAGGCTCTGTTAGCAGTTCATCCTGTAAAGTCTAAGAATGAAATAGATGATTTAATATCTGAAGCTAACAGGACTATTTTTGTGAGTGGTCATCGACAAGTTAGTCTTATGGTTGAATGAGTAAAAGAGATTGCAGATGAAATAACAGATAAGTGGGATATATTCTTTGTTGAGAAGGAGAAAAAGGAAGAGAAAGATAGACAGAAAGTTGATAAATCATTGACTAAAGTATATCAGAAAGCAGATAAGGTTAAGAGTAAGGTTGGCAGTGTACCTGGCATCACAGTTAAGGACACTTATTGCCACCGGCATAGGAAACCCCATCGGTAGTAACAAAGGCACCAGAAGAAATGCAAAATAAGCCTAAAAAGATATCAAAGGAAGTGAAAGAAGATGATATTGATCTCGAGTCAAAAATTCTATTCACAATGAATTTTGACACTCGAGACATCAATATTGTAATGGATAAGGAAATTGCAGAGGAAAAGAAATCTGAAGCTATAAATGTTGAGATCTCTGAATCATCGGTCAAGATTGTTAACACTCAGTAGAATATTGATATACCAGAAGAAGCAGAAAAAGAACTAGAATAGACACAATCTAAACTGGTAGAGAAAAAGAATGAGAATAAGAGTGAAAATAAGGAAGAGAACGTGGATAAAGAAGAGGTTAAGGTAACTGAACAGGTATCTAGAGAAGAAAAGAAAATTATTACAGAACCTAGCACTCCTCCTAGTACTTCTACTATGGATTACATACCAACAAATGTCACTGATGTATTATTAGATTCCTTAAAGAAGATAACAGAATGCAATACTTTATCATTTAAGGCTATGATGATTCTTTGCCAATTTTGTAGATGATTACACCAATGTGCAAGGTTGATTACATTGTTGGGTCTATAGGTAAATTGGACACATTGTCCAAATTCATTTCTTCTAACATTCAAACTATAGATAAGATAAATGACAAGACCATTCAGGAAAGAGTTAATAAGCAGAAGGATGAATTCTTTGACAAAACAATAAAAGATTGTACAGAACAGATTGATTCATTGTTACTGACATTGAATTCCACCATTTTGGAATACCAGGAATTATACAGGAAAGCCTGCAAACCTCACCATCTAATAGAAGATATTGGTGAGAAAATAAGGAAAACACATAAAGAGATTGATGACATTGCTAACAATATGATTGGTTCTTTGGAACTAACATCAGTTTTGGATCAAGAGATGGCTATTTATGAAGAGAAGATTAAGAAATTAGAAAGAGAGAAAGCAAGGTTGAAGATGAAAACCCAGGAGTTAAAGAACAAACTTGGTCCTAGATTGGATAATTTGTTAACACACCAGAATGAGCTGTCTAAGGCAACTATTCAAGGGGACAGATCACTAGAGTAACAAATGCAATCTCACTGGGATGATCCAACAGACAAAGACTGTAATTTCTAAGAATACAATTTTTTTGCAAAGTCTTAACTTGGTTTTGGAAGACATTTTTCGGATTTTACATGACCGGCTACATGTTTCTAAGTAGATTGTTGGCATTATACACTCAAATGCCAAAGGGGGATATTGTTGGCATTATACACTCAAATGAGAATGGTTGATGTTGACATTGATGGAAACCAACTGGTAATAAGGTTCAACAAGGTTTCACAGGCTCTACCGGCAACAGACTTCACCTACTGGAACTGGAACTCACTACAAGGGTTATTCACACCGGCATCCATCTACACGGGTAGTCCAAGCCGACTTGGAAATAATATTGTTTATGCGAAACATATTGTTATGTAATATTATATTTGTATGGCTGACATGATGTATTGTAAAGACTCATATATGTATGAGATCTTGTAGGTCATTTGTAATATAAGAAAGTATGTATGTAGGTATGTATGTAAGAGATATATGAGAGCGAATAATATATGCATTTATATGTATTTATCTTGAGAGAGAATAAGAGAAGAGCACAGCGAAGACTATTCTATGTAAGCAGAATCATTCACCAACAAGGGTTTGGAAGATGTATCAGGCAGAGCTTAAACCGGTACTAAATCTAGCATTGCAGATGCTATTTTGAAGCTGTACATTGTTATTGGATTTAACCATCCAAATGTAGTAAGTGGGACTCCATTTTTGTTGAGCAGTGAGCTCTAGGCAGTTGGACTTCCTACATCTACAAGCCCCTATTATACTAAGTAATATTTATTCATATTGGCTAGTGAGTAAATATTGTGGGTCACAAATCCCACCGAGGTTTTTGGCTTACCGGGTTTCCTCACCAAAAATATATGTGTTATGGTGTGCATTGATTCTCATTCTTTTGTTTCTATCTACTACATTATTATTTGCTTACTGGTATATTAATTTGGGTTCTAAAGATGCAAATAAGTTTAAATCTTTCATCCACCGCTTAGACACTGATTCACCCCCCCCCCCCTTCTCAGCATCTTTGGGACTATCTAAGTATCTAACATCCCTAATAGAAGTTTATATGTCAAATTACGAGGCATGACATGAATAGCTGTAGGTAAAGTATAGGACCTATCTTAACAGGCAAGGTTATGACACCTAAACATTGTTTAGCAACATTATCAAATCCTCAAATAGAAATAGAAGAATGTTCGATGAGAGAATGATCCACATTAATCTTATCCAATTATTCCACACCACAAACAATAAGGCTAGATCCATTGTCCACAAGGGTTCATCTTATAGCACTATCGTTGATAATAACCACAATCATAAGGGGATCATATTGAGGTTGGATTTCATGACAAGGTAACTCATCTTGTGTGAATACAATTTGAGATTTGGGTTTATTTGTAGGATCAATCAAAGAAGACATGTTATTAGGTGTCATTGTAGGTGGGACATCTAATTTTTTCAAAGAATCTTGTAACATCTCGCAATAAGAAGGTGAAGTTTGAACCAAATCCCCAATAGAAATCTTGGCAGGAGAAGCTTTAAGTTGTTCAATGAGATCATACTCATTACTAAGAGTTTTTGATATATGAGGTGCTTGTGAAAGAGTATGTTGAGAGGGAGGAAGTGAAGTTTGGTTAACTAGAAGAGGATTAGGTTGCCTATTGTTTCTTGTGTTATAAGTATGTGCAACTGCATGATAACTCTCTTTGGTGATTTTCTTAGGATACTCATAAGGGCTCTTAGTAGGATAACCTCCTTCCACAGTAATAATAGTTTTCTTAGGAGTGCAAAAAGAATCATTAGCGAAACCACCTTGAACCACTAAGATAGGCTTACATTGAGAACTTTGAGAAGGAAAAGCACCTTGAACTGTGAAGAGGGATTTATTAGGTGTTTCATTCACATGTATTAAATTGATTGAAGATGGCTTAGGAATATCAAAGGTGTCCTTATGAATTTTAGAATAAAAATGGGCAAGATTGTTGGAATAATTGTTTATAGTCTCTTCTTGTACTAAAATGTTATCATGGATACGATCAATTTTAGGAGGTAGACTCAGAGTAGGCATTGATGTTTTAGAAGTAAGAGTATTAGTAGGAAAGGTCATATCATCCTCTATCATCAAATGATCTACATGGGGAATAGACTCTCTAGGAGAAGGATCGACATTACTCTCTAAAGTTTCACCTTTGAGAAGAAGATATTTGAAAGAGATGTTAACTTCTTGAACAAAGGTATCCTTATGATTAGAACCTAGTTGGGGAGAAGGAGATTCCTTACCTTTAGAGGAAAAATGATTGAGATTCATGTAAGGTGAGATGATATCATGAGAGTTATCCTCATAGGGTAAAGAATAATCAACACCTTCTGCTAATGGTTCATCCCAAATAGTGAGGTCATTGAAAAAATTATTAGAAATATCTTGCACAAGGATGTCCTTATTATTATTACCAATTTGGGAGAAGGGATGGCATTGTTCATTAATTATTCATCCTTAGGAGGGAGAGCATCACTACATGTGTTTAAATCATCCTCTTGCCTCAAAATGTGTTTAATAGGATGTTTAAGGGAGAGAAAATTAAGGAAATTGATTATGATGTCATCTTCTTTTTCTAAGGCATCTTTATGGGTAAGACAAGATTAAGAGAAAGGAGAAGCATTTCTTATTAATGTATCATCTCTAGCAGGAATTTTGTTGAAGTCAAAAGTGGAAATACCATCACTAGGAAAAGTAGGGACAATACAATCTTCTTTCACAAAATGATCCACATGAAGGAATTATTCTTCAAGAGGGAGATGAACATCTTTCTCCAAAGATTCATGCATAGAAAGAAGATCTTTGAACTAAGTTCTCATAACATCTTGTTGCACTAACATGCCCCCATTGGTAAGACCAAATTTAGGAGAAGATAAGTCAATGTCCATCAATACCTTTTCACTTAGGGAGGAATAATGTAAATAAGGTAAAGTAACATTAAGAAAGGTTTTTATGATATCATCCTCTTCCTCTAAGATAAGTATATGGGAAGGGCACATTTTAGGAGAATCGTCAAGATCACTCTTCAAATATTAATCCTTAGAGCATGTGAGAGTTTTGAAGGGGTTGGTAACAATTATTTTAGGCACTAACATGTTGTCATAGATAGGAGCAGGTTCTTTAAGACATGGAAAAATTGAAGCAATGGAAGCTAACCCATTATCACATTTATGAAATGAATGCATCATGACAAAAAACTCCCCCTTTCAAATGATAACATATGCAAAATAGAAGGAAATATTCAATTATAACCAATGCAAGCACTCTAAATATTGATTTAGAAAATGAAATTTATGAGTGAAAATGTGTTCCTAAATATGATCTAAAATTAATCATCCAAATTAAGCTATCCACAAGTTCAATTTTGAATTAAAAAAATAGGGTTTTAACAAAATTTACCTCTAATTTTTTTTTAAATTTGCAAGGAATTGAAACTTATAAATGTAAATTTGAATTTGAAATAGCTAAAAAACTCAAATTTGAGAACATAAGTCTGAATTAAAGAAGATTGGATTCACATCAGGTTAGCCAAAATGTGGAGGGGAAAAAGCGAGACCGGGTGACTAGGACCTAATCCTACTTTAGCCAATACATTCAGAATACGTAAGAGCCTAGGGGGATAGCTAACTTTTACTACTTCTTAAGAAAGAGAGAGAAAAGGATTATCTCTTAGCGTTTCTATTCCTCTTGTTGTATGCAATGAGAAAAATAGGGTTTGATTGATCAACTAGATTATGAGATAAACAATGCAACACATATGAACTGAAATTGCACAAACTTACAAATCTGAAACTGAGATAATGAAAGCGAAGAAGGGGGAGGAATTTCAATGTGTAACTAATTCTATAAAATGAGCCAAAGTAACCAGGACCGAGGTTCCACGCCCTTTTTCCTAAGAATCTAATAGAAAGTTGCAACTGAAGGGGTGAAATCTTGAGATACTGAGACACCACCCTGCCAAAATCCACTGAAAAATGAAGGGGACAAGGGCACCATGCCCTTGTCCTAAGCAGGAAAAGGGTGCCACACCCCTATCCTTGATTAATTAGGAGCAACCTATAGTTTTTGGGTTGTTCTTGTGCCTTCTACTGATCTAAAAATCCTTCGGGGTACCTATACCTGCACTGTAGCTAAAAAGAGAGGGTTTGGGTGGCTATATAGGGTTTTTCCTTAGTCAAACCCCTATGTTGGAGATTCCACCTTCACAAATAGCCGAGTTGTATAGTAAAATAATGTGTGCAAGAATCTTGTATGTGTGGAAGATCCTAGGATGAAATGAAAACAATCTATAACAACCCTAAAGAGTAAACCCTAAATGTATATAATTGACAAAGTAAATGCTCCAAATAAATGATTCAAAGTGCTTAAAGTATGAATGTAAATATGTAAATTTATGTAATGAATCTTATGCAAAGACATGAAAATAACATTAAACCATACCCAACCCCTAAGGGAGGGGTACAAGCCAATCGTCAGTCAGTGATCTCCTATTATTCTTAAATGTCTTCAAGGCTCCTAATTGATGATGAATGCCTGATGAATTCTTGATGAATGTTGTTTAAGACTCCACATAATCTTCTCTTTCACTACATAGAAGGCTCCTTGTGATTGCTTGTTCTTAGATCTTAGATTTGATTAGATTAGATAGATCCTTCAAATGAAGAAAGAGGGATCTTATGTAACAAACCCTAGATCTTAATTTCATCTTTAAGCCGACCTAGGATTTGAATTTCCTACCAATATTTTTGGGTTCAACATTATAATATCATAGAATTATGCTCCCAAAATTTTGGGAAAAATATTGAGGACCATGTGAACTTTGCACATGGTCCAACCAAATTTTCACCAACTTTTTAGGGTTGTTAGATATGATGATATTAGAGGGAATCTCAAAGTTACAACTGATTTTGAGATGTTTTGATTTGTAAAATCGGGCCTTAAATGTTGAAATAGGACATAATTAGGGTTTATGATTTAATGATTTCTTGGAGGAATAAAATAAAAAGGGGCATGCTTAGGGTAAAGGGCCCAATTTTATGATGTATGAAGTGATGAAATATGACTTTAGATTTATTTATATTAATTAATTAAACTCTTAAAGGGACATTACAATGCAAGATGCAAAGCACACTAAGGCGGGTTCTAAATGAAGCGTAGAATTGTACCACCCTAGCAAGGGTGTATAACGTGCGACGCTACAAGTGATAAAATAAGATCTTTTACAAATTTAACTTATCGTAAAGGTTATAAGTCACAATACTTTAAGAGTGGATTGGATTGAAACCCCTTCTAATGTAACTCTCTTTACATTGAATGCCTCAAAAGCCTTTTATTATTAGATGGCATCCTTTCATAAAATAATCTTCATATCATTAACCGTGACAATGATATGTACTTCTAAATATGCCAAAGGGTAAAAAAGAAATTTTTTTTATTTAATTCTTAGTTTTTGAATCTAGCCTCTAAAATATACTAGGTCTATTGTTTTACATGATAATTTTATTAAAATATTCTTCATATATTACACTATCATCAATTTAAAATGGAGATGAGAGACCCTACTGTATGAGGGTAACATAGAGTCTCCTCACTCATTGTACAACTAACTTTAAAATAACCAATAAACTCTTAGACTTCTAGGTAGTTTTAGATACATCCGTAAAATCTCATTTACTCTTATTGTTCCATCCCTCCTATTTTCAACACATTTCATAATCAATTTTTCAATTAGTACACTTTATAGATTGTTTGTGAGATGCTAATCCTATGCAATATTCAAAGAGAGAGACGCTAGGAATTTTAAATATTTTTAGTTTTACTTTTACACCAAAATTTATTTAGAGCCTATGAATTCTAGTGAATAACTATCTTCCAAATTTTATCTATAGTTGCTAAATTAATTTCTATCTAGATAAGAGTGTTTTTGTATTAAGGATCAAACAGGTTTTGAGGGGACCCAAAACCCCTTACAACAGGTTTTGAAGGGACCTAAAACCCTCAGATTTTTGCAAGGATCCAGAACCCTCAAAAGAAAGTTGCAATAAGATACACCATTGCCATTTAGAATCCCAACCACAACATAACCATCAATATTTGACATTGAAGAGTTGGTTGTACAATAAAAAGGCTGAACCCAACCTCCAAAGAGCTCAAACAAACATGAGCATAGGGAAAAAGGATCCCTCAACCATAAAATTGGGTTTTATCAAGGCTACCATAACCTTATTCTTCAGAATGAGAAATATTGAGAACAACTTTCCAAATAAGATCTCAACCTCAATAGGAGATAAAGGAAAGAGGTCAACAACTAGGCCACCATCAGCTCACTTACAACCAAAAGACAGGACTCCATCATCCCCAGCAAAACACTTCTAGGCTAAACCAATAGCATCTAACTCCACTTCATTAGGAGAAAGGCCAACTCCAACCACATCCATCTCCTTTGCAATAGAAGATACAACCACCTCTATAGGAAAGACTAGAGTAACACAAAGATGTAAAAAGTGAGGAACAAAATCCAAAGCCAAGGAAACCACAAGGAGGACAAAAAAATCCGCAACAAAAAGATACCCAAGAGTCAAGATAGATAAACAAAGAAAACCAAACCCCATCATCATAGATATAAAAAACCAAAGAGATTCTAGAGGAACCCGTAGTAAAATAACCTCTCCCACAAGATCAAGATAAAAATAGGAGCATAAGAAGAGATGAGAGATAGAGAAACCACCATAGTTCCAACTCAAGGGAAGAGAAGAAGCTGAGACCTCAAAAGAATCCCTCAAAGAATAAAATTTGAAGATCACAAAGTTAGGGTAGAAATAGCATCCATGAAGCCCCACAGACACAGGAACTATATAGCAATCAGACCTCACTAGATGAGGAAAGGATCTCAAAAAGAATCCGAAAAATAAACAAGAAGCACTAGGGCTGCAAATGTAAAAACTGAAGAAACCCCAAAAGCTTCCCACAAAGTAGAAACATAACTTGGCCTGAGTAATGAAAACCACTAACATCGGTGAAGCAATGAAGAAGAATACCAAACAATGGCACACACAAATCAGACTATCCTCTACAAGCAGTTGACATTGCTCACCCCCAAATGAATCCACGCTCTGCTCCCACCTTTCACTTTTCCAAGAGCAAAGAAACCCATATCGGATCTCCAACCCCAATTAGGTGTAGTCATCCTCAGATAGGCAAACCAAATATGAACAAAAGAGGGAATGGGAAAAGGAGGCTGCAGTTTAGAGGCCTCAACCACCACTAGGATTATGCAATAGGATACTTATTCCTCTAGCTAAGGCTGTGTGATATTTATCCTAATTGCATGTGCTCAATAGTCCTCTATCCTCATTAAGCCTTGTGGCTTATCTATATTTGGAGTCATTTGTAAAATCATTAAAGATAGTTCAATAGGGTAAAATAGCGAGTGCACATATGACTTCATACGACTTCTTTGTCTTAGTTTTATTTCTAACTCCCCATGTTAGCTTCAAATGTATATTTAGCCATTTCTATTTTAATAAGGAACTCTAATGAGAAATGAATTGTATATCCTATAAATAGGGACTAGGGGTATTTTATATTCAAGAATGTTAACATTTGTCGAATAGGCTAAATGCCAAAATTTCTCCAAGTTATAATGGATAATAAAATCATCCTATTTCATGGGAAAAAAATAATACAAACATTTAATGTGTATTCTATTATGGATTTGACACATGGATTTCCATAGAGGATAACATTGATGATAACTTTGTTGTGGAGGGAAATGGATCCATTGTAAAAAAAATATATGCACTACTTGTTGAACACTATTGGTAGGATATTTATATTAACATTGAGGTGATAGGAACTCATTGGATAAGATGCAAGCACACTAAGGCGGGTTCTAAACTAAGCGTAGAATTTTACCACCCTAGCAAGGGTGTATAATTTGTGATGCTACAAGTGATAAAATAAGATTTTTTATAAATTTAACTTATGGTAAAGGTTATAAGTCACAATACTTTAAGAGCGGATTGGATTGAAACCCATTCTAATTTAATTATCTTTACATTGAATGCCTCAAAAGCCTTTTATTATTAGATGGTGTCCTTTCATAAAATAATCTTCATATCATTAACTGTGACATTGATATGTACTTCTAAGTATGCCAAAGGGTAAAAACTAAAATCAATTTATTTAATTCTTAGTTTTTGAATCTAGCCTCTAAAAAATATTAGGTCTATTTTTTTACATGATAATTTTCTTAAAATATTCTTCATATATTACACTATCATCAAATTAATATGCAGATGAGAGATCCTACTATATGAGGGTAATATCATGTCTCCTTGCTCATTGTACAACTAACTTTAAAATAACCAATAAACTCTTAGACTTCTAGGTAGCTTTAGATGCATTCGTAAAATCTCATTTACTCTTATGGTTCCATCCCTCCTATTTTCAACACATTTCATAATCAATTTTTCAATTAGTACACTTTATAGATTGTTTGTGAGATGTTGATCCTATGCAATATTCAAAGAGAGAGAGGCTAGGAATTTTTTATATTTTTATTTTTACTTTTACACCAAAATTTATTTAGAGGCTATGAATTCTACTGAATAACTATCTTCCAAATTTTATCTATAGCTGCTAACTTAATTTCTATTTAGATAAGAGTGTTTTTGTATTAAGGATCAAATAGGTTTTGAGGGGACTCAAAACCCCTTACAACAAGTTTTGAAGGGACCTAAAACCCTCAGGGTTTTGCAAGGATCTAGAACCCTCAAAAGAAAGTTTCAATAAGATACACCATAGCCATTCATCATCCCAACCACAACATAACCATGAATATTTAACATTGAAGAGTTGGTTGTACAAGCAAAAGGCTGAACCCAACCTCGAAAGAGCTTAAAAAAGCATGAGCAGAGGGAAAAAGGATCCCTTAACCATAAAATTGGGTTTTATCAAGGCTACCATAACCTTATTCTTGAGAATGATCAATACCAAGAACAACTTTCTAGATAAGATCTCCACCTCAATAGGAGATAAAGGAAAGAGGTCAACAACCAAGCCACCATCAGCTCACTTACAACCAAAAGACAGGACTCCATCATGCCCCCCAAAACACTTCCAGGCTAAACCAATAGCATCTAACTCCACGTCATTAGGAGAAAGGTCAACTCCAACCACATCCATCTCCTCCTCAATAGAATATAGGACCACCTCTATAGTCAAGACCAGAGTAATGCAAAGATGTAAAAAGTGAGGAACAAAATCGAAAGCCAAGGAAACCACAAGGAGGACAAAAAAACCCCAACAAAAAGATACCCAAGAGTCAAGATAGCTAAACAAAGAAAACCAAAACCCATCATCATAGATATCAAAAACCAAAGAGATTCTAGGGGAACCCGTAGTAACCCAAAAGATCAAGATAAATAGAGGAGCACAAGGAGAGATCAGAGATAGAGAAACCACCATAGTTCCAACTCAAGGGAAGAGAAGAAGCTGAGACCTCAAAAGAATCCTTCAAAGAATAAAATATGAAGATCACCAAGTTAGGGTAGAAATAGCATCCATGAAGCCCGAGAGATAGAGGAACTGTATAGCAATCAGACCTCACTAGATGAGGAAGGGATCTCAAAAAGAATCCACAAAATAAACAAGAAGCACTAGGGCTGCAAATGTAAAAACTGAAGAGACCCCAAAAGTTTCCCACAAAGTAGAAACAGAACTTTGCCTGAGTAATGAAAACCACTAACATCGGTGAAGCCATGAAGAAGAACACCAAACAATGGCACACACGAAGGAGACTATCATCTGCAATCAGTTGACATTGCTCAACCCCAAATGAATCCATGCTCTGCTCCTGCCTTTCACTTTTTCAGGAGCAAAGAAACCCATATCGGATCTCCAACCCCAGTTAGGTGTAGTCATCCTCAGATAGGCAAACCAAACATGAATAAAAGAGGGAACGGGAAAAGGAGGCTGCAGTCTAGAGGCCTCAACCACAACTAGGATTATGCAATAGGATACTTCTTCCTCCACATCACCATCTTTTTCATCCTCATCACCATCTTCCGCATCCTCACCGAGATCTCTTTCTCCTCCTTCACTCCCCCCAAAACCATCACTCTTGCTCTTCCTCCCACTTCCCTCATTTCAAACTTTATTTAGATAGGAGTTTTATCTTGGGTGCCTCATTTCAATTTAGTAATATGGGAAACTTTTATGAGGATCAATTATTTTAGCCATCCTTTCCTACTTTATCCCTTTTTCCTTCTAAATATTTTTGATATGAAATTCTAGGGTGAGCTTTCCATTCTCATGTTTTGTTTTTTATTTTTTAATTTCTTTGTTTTGTTTCATAATAGGTTAGATGGAACTTGATAATCTAGATATTTTTTAACATTTATATCTGATAATATAATTACTTTATTTGACCTTAGAATTGCTTTAAGGTATTCCTTATATTAACTAGCTAGGTCTCCCTTTTCTTCAATTTCTTGATTACCTTGATGAAATATACAGTTACTTTCCTTTTTATTTCCTTTAACAATTCTACTTATTCCTCTAGCTAAGACTATGTGATATTTATCCTAATTGCATGTACTCAATAGTCCTCTATCCTCATTAAGCCTTGTGGCTTATCTATATTTGGAGTCATTTGTAAAATCATTAAAGATAGTTCAATAGGGTAAAATAGTGAGTGCACATATGACTTCATATGACTTCTTTGTCTTAGTTTTATTTCTAACTCCCCATGTTAGCTTCAAATGTATATTTAGCCATTTCTATTTTAATAAGGAAATCTAATGAGAAACGAATTGTATATCCTATAAATAGGGACTAGGTGTATTTTATATTCAAGAATGTTAACATTTGTCGAATAGGCTCAATGCCAAAATTTCTCCAAGTTATAATGGATAATAAAATCATCCTATTTCATGGGAAACAAATAATACAAACATTTAATGTGTATTCTATTATGGATTTGACACATGGATTTGCATAGAGGATAACATTGATGATAACTTTGTTGTGGAGGGAAATGGATCCATTGTTAAAAAATATATGCACTACTGGTTGAACACTATTGGTAGGATATTTATATTAACTCCTAGGATTATATTGGCTTGAGAATATGATGATGATAATACAAGGACAATGGGAGAAGTGGGCAGGGAAATATATACTAATGTTGTGAGATGAGTATTTGGAGATGACAAGGTAAATGGATGTGAAATACTTGTATAAGGGATTTACATAAGGCAATAAGGTGGAGAGATAAAACTACTAACCTATTACATAGGGTTGGTCATAAGAATATTTCTTTATTGGTATGATTTGGATTCTTTTTTGTCTAATCTATAGAATTGGACCTATGTTTTAACTTGTATTGTTACCACTTTCATTGATGGAGCTTGGTTTCTTCAAACCTTAGCTTTGAGGGAACCTACATAGTTGATATAATTTCTTCATTAGTGTACTTGATTTTGGTCTCTTAATTACTTTCTTTTAGGTTAATGAGGCTACCTAAACTATTTTCAAAACCATTATGTTTCATTTTGGAGATTTCCTTTCAATGTTTGATGCACTTGATAAGTCCATATTGATTCTCCCAAATGATGGCATTGTTAGAGTTAAACGTGTCTTTTTTAGATAAGATTATCCTTGTAGAGGGTAAATAAATCATGTCCATTGATCTTGGTTTGGTACTTGAGATGACATTACTTCCTCTATAAATAACTACTAGTGTTTGTAGGTACCTTTCTCTTCTCTTCCACTTCCTTTTTGTTTACTTCTTTCTACAAAGTTTCATCAAACTATATACTATTGTGTCATAGTCTAATGTAGAAGAATCATTGACTTCATCCCAAATGTTTTATCTAGCTACATCTATTATAAGTTGACCAAACATGTTCTTTGTGTAGGCAATCAAGGTGTGCATAAGTAACTTCCTAAAGTATTTTACTAACAATTAAACTTGAAAAATTTTCATTAGCATTCCATTAACACCTTGTGTACCTACAAATAACTATATAAAATCCATTTCCTCAAACACAAATTCAAAAGTATTCAAATTCATGAAATCACTAAATGAAACTCAAAACCATGAAATAAAACCACTCTTAAATATGACATATTACTATTAATACAGAACACGCTTATATGCTAATTAACTAACCCAACCAAAATATTTCCAAACTTAATCAAAAAATATATATATAATTTTCAATTTTATATTATCTCAATTCTTTCAAATAATATAAAGTATAATTCATTTTATAAATTAATTTATTATTCTCTTAACCTTTGATTCATATTTTGCTCATCTTCTCGCAAGCTCGAAACGTAGAGCCGTGTTCCGCAAATCTTAAACTAGGTTAAAGATGGAGATCTCAAGAGGAAGGAAAAATTGCGCTACATTGGAGGATCTGCCAGAAAACTGCATCTCTCTTATTCTCTCATTCACCACTGTAATTGATTTGTGCTGTCTTGCCCCTGTGTCTCAGTTTTGGAGATCTGCCGCAAATGAGAATTCCCTCTGGGAACGGATGATCGATCAACGATTTGGGAATGAAATTTCCAAAGCAATATCTACTTTAGCCTTTCCTTCACGGAAGGACCTCTATATCTCTCTCATAAAAGATCATAAGACCAAAGTAGGTTGAATATTTCGCTGCTGTTTCTATTAAGAAAGCTTTATTATTCACTTTTAAAAAGTGATAAAATGTTATAGATCCAAGAAAAAATTACTTTTAATTTTCAGATTGTATGCTAATAAAGAAAAGTATTTTCTTATTTATTATGTATTAATTGTCGGAGATGTCAACTACGAAAATTGGTTGCACGATTCCTGCGACAGACTTAATCATGTCTATTAAGAAAGCTTTATATCTCTATATCTCTCTCATAAAGGTTGAATCTGTGGCTGCTGCATCTATTAAGAAAGCTTTATTATTCAATTTAAAAAGTGACAAAATGTTATAGATCCAAGAAAAAATTACTTTTAATTTTCAGATTGTATGCTAATAAAGAAAAGTATTTTCTTATTTATTATGTATTAATTGTCGGAGATGTCAACTACGAAAATTGGTTGCATGATTCCTGCGACAGACTTAATCATGTCTATTAAGAAAGCTTTATATCTCTATATCTCTCTCATAAAGGTTGAATCTGTCGCTGCTGCATCTATTAAGAAAGCTTTATTATTCAATTTAAAAAGTGACAAAATGTTATAGATCCAAGAAAAAATTACTTTTAATTTTCAGATTGTATGCTAATAAAGAAAAGTATTTTCTTATTTATTATGTATTAATTGTTGCATGCAGAGTATATGGTCGGAGATATCAACTGAGAAAATTTGTTGTATGATTCCTGCGACAGACTTAATCATAGCTCAGAGTTATGACCTTCTTTGTTGGGAATGGGTGAGGCGGGATGATTCAAGGTTAGTATATAAGCGTTCATATTATAAATTGAATTTTAGATTTTGATGCTGATTTTGGTTGTTTGGATTATATATTTTGATGTTGATTCGGTTTTACATATTTTGTACTGTCTTAATAGAGAAAGGTTCACATACTTTTGTGAATGTGTTTGTTGACCTCTAGATCTCCCTAAATGATAGTGACATTGATACACTCATGTTTATTCTTTAAGGTTGGATTACTTCATGTTAATATAAAACATTTTATTTATATGTTGATAAATGTAAGTAGGCTTTTGAAAGGGTTTAAAATCTTTTATATTAAGAGATATAGAACATTAAGTATAAAGGGACAACAAGGGACAATCCAAAGAAGGGACAATCCAAAGAAAGGATAGTGAAACTACTTCATACAAAAAAAAAATAATAGCTGCACATAGCAGTGAAACAACAAAAAAAAACAAAAAAAAAAACAATTAAAAATTATAGACAACTAGCTCACAAGGTGGAATAAAAAGGTGCTCCAAAGCAGTTTAATTTTTGGAAATATTAGGATTGACTTCCCCTAACTTTATTTTCTTGAGATTGAGGGAAAACATAGTGGTACTTACTTTTTTATGCCTTATAGATTTGAATGGCACATCCATCTTTAGGCACATTGTAGAGTAGTTCTTACTATTTTAAGTTTCAAACATTTTTTTTTTTTACATAAGAGGGGCTACTTCTAGTACCACCTTCAAACCTCATAGTATTGAGTGTGAAATCCATCTCCAAATAATCTTTAGTGGCATTTCTTATATTGTCACCATTTTGAAACTCTTTAATGGGTGAGCAAGAATAATCGTTTCGGGTAGACAAGATAGCCAATCTAGAAAGTTGGAGGGTATGTGCTTTATAAGGTTGAAATTAGGAGTCCAATTTTGCAAACACAAACCATTGGGTCTCATAAACCAAGGATCATCTAAAATAACCCTAGTGGCAATCGTCTAGATTACGAAGTGAAAAGATAAAAACTTCATTCAACATTGATGTTACCTCAACACCACTACAGAGATTGTAGCTCCAAAGTATTACAATTAAGGAGCCATCTCCGTCGCAAATATTATGACATAGATCCAACATCCATGGAAAGTGTCCTAAGGAAATTTTGTAAACTTTATTTCACCATTATTTGTAATACATTCATAAGTAGTGATGGATTCCACTAGCAATCGCAAAAGTGGGTTGTAAACACAATTATTAAATATTATTTTCCCTTTACAGACCTCTAGAATAAGATATTTAATGACTTAAGGAAGTGAAAATAGAATGATTTTTGTGCTTCTCCAAGTAGTAGAATGTAAGGGCCAAGGGGTGTTTCTTGGTATCCAATCATTTATTACATTTAATGTAATGTTTATCTTTCAATAATGGGCACCTAAGTTGGAGGGAAAGTATTAAAAGATAAACATGTTTATTTTTTAGTTTTGTTGATCCACTCAAATGGTTGTGGTTGTAAGGAATGAAAAGGGTTCTTTGGGAACCTTCATTGGTGGTTTTTGAGCACTTGTCATTCTATAAATTCATCCTTTATGTGTAGATTTAATATGTAATAGTTGAATGTATATTTATTTGTAGAAATAAAGTACAAATGGGTGACATAAGGAGGTCGTTCACTTGTCAATAGGTGCTACTATGTTGGAGGCAAAGAGGGGAATGGAAGTGATTATTTTGTAAATACTTTTATTATTGATAAGTAAGCTTGTTCTCTCTTCTTGGTAGAGATTTTTGTAAGGGTTTCTCCACATAAATCCTATGTTATATGTTGATCTTATGTTGTGATTTATGTGTTATTTCTGCTATCTTATTCTAATATTAATCAATATTTATTGTTGTTATATGTTCACATAAGATAGGTTTATTAAACATGGTTTACATGTTGATTTTTCACATCATAAGGAAGAAGGATCTAATCTCGCCTTTTCACAATTAAGGAAACATAATTTTTAGATTTTCATAGAAGTTTGAGATTTTAATGTTTCATCTATCTAACACTTGAATATGATCTTTCGATTAGTTTGTTGGATAAAGATTGATTTTCACAATCTTTGGTATTGAACCTATTTATTTCCCACTATCTGGCATTAGACTTTAAAGTTATTGGTATTGGGTATTCATCTAGTTTTTAATTTTTTTATCTTGGAAATCTTGTGGAAGTTTACTATGTCAAATTAAAGTTTGTTGGAATTGTTTTGCAACTACAATAAATATCCTATAAGTTAAATTTATTTTGCAGATTTTTGAGATTGGGAACCATGGATACTATCAATATGATCTGTGCTAGGCATTGGAAGCTCATGTCTATGGATCTTCATAGATTTGGTTATAGTTTAGTAACCTAGAGCCCTTATTTGATAATATTTTTGTGTATTGTTGTTTAATAGTTTTGTTCCTTTACCTTGTGGGGATCTGCAATGAGAAGGCATTCATGTTGGATGAGTCTTTTCATCTCGATCATATTGAGATACACTAGCTATTGGGAGTATGAAATGGAGAACTTATGTTGGGTTCATTATTTTAGCCCATGCCTGCATGAAAGCACTAGAAGATAAGCCAATAACTTCTTTGTGAGTTTTGTGGCTGATATGTTTCATATGGTTGAAGTTGATAGACCGTTTTCCTTTCCTATTGGTTTGCAATGATCTTTTATTTTCAATTGTTGGGTTTTGTAGATCTATGATATTTCTAATGTTTATATGACATGTATAATATGAATGTCTAGATTTTTAAATGGATTTTAGATTTATAGAGATGGTTTTGTAGGTTTTACTTGTTACCTAATAATATTTGTGGTAAGATAGGATTCAAGGTGTTTAGGATGGAGACAATCACATTTTTTGCATGGATATGAAATGTTCTTATTGACCTATGGTTACTCCTATGTGGGTTTGTTTGGAATATCAGATCTAGAATTGATTGTAGTATTTGAGACTCCATAATGCACATGTTATGCATGACACTAATGTGAGGATGAATCTTTCAGTTACTTGACATTGGGACACTAGCTACGCATTTCTTCTTTGTGATCTTGCATATATACTATTCTTGTAAATTATTTGATGAGGATTCAGTTTGATAGGCCTTGTGCATTGGTGTGATTATTGTAGTGAGGAAAGAGTCTTTTGGGAGTAACTAATATAGTTTTTCATTTGAATATTAGCAAAAAATTATGGTGTGTGAGAAGCATTGTTCACTTTTAATGGAGTTTTGGTAATGATGATTATCACGATACCATGCACAACTCAATGTCACTTTCAGTGAGAGATTTATGTACCTACAAATTTTGTTCTATATTTTTTATTTCAACATTCAGGTTCTAAGATATTATTCTAGTATATTGTGAGCCATGGAAAATCTTTAATTAAAAGATGTATGATCCTTTGCAATGAGTTTTGGTGTGAAGTAGAGTTCCTCAATTGTACCTTTAGATTTCAATGATATATTGATATCTTCGGTTTTATTGACAAAGAAAGTTCTTTGTATCTTCTTGGTTTGGAGATTCTAGTTTGACTCTTTCTTTTGGGAGCTACTAGCTGAGTTCTTTGATCATTTTGGAGCCATAGAGGATCTTCAATTAGCATATGACTATCATGATTGATGGAGAGCTCGGTTACACAATTTAGGGGAAGATTTGGCAGTGTTATGGATTAATCATTTGATTATGGAAGTTTAGCTTCATGTGGTTTGGAGATAGTGAGATATTGGTGCCATGGAGGACCCTTGAGTCTTTGGTGTGGTGTTTTTAATTCTTTTTTTTTTACTATAATCATTTGCTTGGAGCTACATGATTTTGCAAGGTTGCATTTGAAGTTAGCATGGATTGATTGGTGGATGCTAATGGAGACTAGAGAGACTTGGGTGATGCTATGAGATCTATCATATACTTTGGGATCGTGTGTTGACATGGTTACTAATTGATGAGAATTTCACTGAAAATACCGAGGAGCATACTCTTGGTTATGGATGCGAATCCATTATGGACCTAACAAAATATTCATTTATTATAAGCTTTTCTTCCTTGGTTTTGTGAAATCATGACAATATTGTTTCCCACTCTTGGTCTACTTAGTAGGTGAATGTTTCAAGACATGTTTTTCTCTTGATTATCATATCCATTCTTTACTTTATATCTTATTTTCTCACAAGTTCTAGTTTTGAATAAAGAAGTTCTGAGGACATGTTGAGAAGAAGATGCTCGATTTTATGAATTTTAATTGTTCTCATCATTGTTCGTTTTAAGCTTTGGATATATTTTTGAGGACTTATTCGAAGAGGTACAATGACTGGTTTGTAGCTTTGGTCTTATTCCCTTTGTTCTAGGAATGGACTGGTTTGTTCACTCTACCTCTGATATGATAGCTTTATGTCTAATAATCCCATATTTAAAGTGAAATAATGTTAGATGTTGATATATTTTCATTCTGGAAGTGGTGGAGGTGATTTTAATTACACAACTTAATACATTTTAGCATGGAACAAGCATATGGTTTGATTTGGAGGTTATCAAGCTTTGGTCTTGTTCTTCTTTTTGGATATTTGATTCCACATGTTTGAGTGTGAAGAACGTTGGAAAGATATGGATACTAATGGTGAGAGAGCTATTGTATCATATTTGGTTGTGGGATTCGCATATTAGTGTACGATTCCTTGACACTATGTAATAAATGAGTTAACCACATCCTCTTTGTGAATTAGTATAGATAGACTTGATATTCTTTGATAACTTTTAGATTTGACTTTACTCATTTAGTAGGAGTTTTTTTATATATGTTTGGTTATATTGTATGATATATTGGCTTTCTTATTACTAATGTGATGATGAGTTTCATGTTTCATTGGTGTTGGATCTATAAATTCTACAAATGTGTGGGCCAATCACCTATCTATTTGTAATGAATAATTTAGATGTAGATTGCCTTTATCAATGAGATGGTTTTAGTGTTAATATAGACTTTGTTAGTTGGCCTTTTTTGTGGTCATTTGTGCATTGGTATGTTTATTTGAAATATGAGGTTGGGTATATAGAGACTTCATTGTAGATTTAGAGTTGATATATTCATTACATGAAGTTTTATATATGTTTCTATACCTTTTTTGAGTTACAATTAGCTTCAATGAATTAAAATTTTCTATGGTTTCTATTCTAGGTGGTGTGAGTAATGTAATTAATTATAGGCTTTATTATTATTTGAATTTGACCCTTATGTTCATGTAGACATTGGTGAAATTTTTAGTAATAGTTGATTTATTTCACCATTGAGTTTTCCCTTTTCATCCATTTATGACATGTTAGAGAAGATGTGGAGTTTGTTACTTGATGGTGGTTGTCATGATTTATTTTGTAGGCATCTTATTCGAGTAGGAGCCCGCATGGAAAAGATTTATATGGTACACATATGGCTAAGGGATTGTTATCCCTTATTTGAGAAGCCTATGGATGAAATTAAAATGTACCATGTCAAGTGAGGGAATGTTAGGATTAAGGTGTAATCTATTATGTAAATTCCATAGCATGGTTCTAGCATCATTTGGAAGTATCCTTGAGAACTTAAGATGTATTGGGAAAAAAAATTGTGATGTATAGTTCTCATGATTATTTGTAATGCCTTCATAAGGGGTGATTGGATCCACTAGAAACTAAATAAAAGTAGGTTGTTAACATAATTATCTAATATTATCTTACCTAGTTATGGACCTCTAGAATAAGATATTTAATGAATTATAGAAGTGAAAAATGAGTGACCTTTATGCTTCTCTAAGTGGGAGCATGGAAGAGGCAATAGGTGTCTCTTGGTATCTAGTCATTTATTATATTTAGTGTGATGCTTATCCTTCAAGAAAGGATTCCTCAATTGGAGGAAAAGTATTGCAAGATAAAGATGTATCCTTTTATATTTTATGGAGGCATCTAAAGGGTTGTGGTTGTGATGAATCGAGATGATTCTCTAGGAACCTTTATTAATGGTTTTCGGGCTCTATCCATTCTATAAATTCAGACTTTGGGTATAGATTTTAAATGTAATAGGTGAACATAGATTTATTTGCAAGAACAAAGGATGAATAAGAGACATAACGAGGTTTTTATCATGCACATAAGTGTTTCAATGATAGACACGAGGAGGAGAATGAAAGTGATTGTATTCTAAGAAATTTTACTATTGATAATGCAAGCTTGTCATATCTTCTTAGTGAAGGTTTTTCTTGCAAGAGTTTCTCCATGTTAATCCTATGTTATGTAGATTGATCTTATGTTTCTAAATTATACTTTATTGTTGCTATCTTATGCTAACATTTTTTATTAGGATAAAACAAAATTTAAAGGGGCCCTAAAACCCTTCAAATCAAAGAGCTACCATTGAAAAATAGACTAGACTACTTGATAGAAAACCACAGGTTTTTGAAAAAACCTAAAAACTTCTATACTTACATGTGTCTAGATCCCAAAACTGACGCAACCAATGACATGGAGGGTCCTCAAAGAGAACAATCTGGATCATTCAGAAAGAGCAACACAATGGAAGCAACAACATACAAATTAGAAAATGCATAATTAGATATTCGTAGTATCATAGATTCATTAAAATCAAGCTGACAACATGCAAGAAAATGTACGGGCTTACAAGTATTATAACTTACATTCCAAAAAATGGTTCATCCAGACCTACAAAGGAGCCTAATTACCAATAATCAATCTAAATCATCATCTATCTCTACTTGTCTAACAAAGGATCGTCTACAAAAATATATATAGCATTTGGAACCCATTTGGGGTGGCCACAAAAGATTACATTCTCCAAAATATGAAAAATGAAACATGTAAAATGGGTCGGCCCCAAAGTGTGAAGATCTCCTCCGCCAAAGATAATAAAAAAGTGTGAACCACCAAGGTAGGTTGTCCAAAGGCTTAGGAACATCAAATGTAGCAACATTTAGATTTGCAAGCCAATAAATCCCTTCGCATGAGAAGAAATCTTCAACTAACTGTTTAAACTCAAAACGACTCTAGGAATTAAGAAACAACCAATCTGAAAGTGATAGCTTGCTGAAAAAGAATCCAATTGAACTGAAAAATATAGATTAAGAAATAAGAATATGTCTAGAAGCCATGAATCTGATCCACAATAGAAAATAAGTAGATACCAAAGAATGCCAGAAGAAACTCAAAAACTACAACACAAAACTGAACAGAAACAAAATGAAAACAAATATTTTTTTTTGGTTGATGCAAGATTGCTCACCGACCAGGGATTCTCCTGAATCAAAAACAAAGGTTGCAAAAGATATAAATAGAAAAACACAACAACCACAAGACACCAAATACTAGCCAAACATCAAGTGAATAACATTACAAAGTAGGCTGGCTGAAACAAATGGTCTAAGTCAACAAACAATAGACCTCAGAAAACATAGATTGAGGGTTTATCAGGCACCCTCATCCAACAAGAAGGGTTTTCCCAAGCTCCGATAACCTATAATAGTATCTTCAAGCCACAATAAACCTAGCTTGAACCTAACCAAAAACAAAAACCAGCCAAACTAGGCCCTTGAAAACTACCAACATCCAGTTTGTCCCTGACAAGAACAAGAGACATAGGGTTTTTCCAATCTTCCTCAACCATGAGAGTGGGTTTTACAAGGCTCCTAGGACCTGACATAGGGTTTTTCTAGGCTCCCTAAATCTTAGGAGTGGGTTTTACAAGGATCCCACAACCAAAAAACATGGGTTTTTGAAAGGCTCCCATAACCTTGAACTTGAGATAGAACAGAGAAGAGCACAAAATACCCTCCAAAATCTCTACCTCAATAGGAAAAACATGAGAGAAACCAGATAAAAAAAACAAACTTTTTTCCCATACAACCAAGAAATAGGGTACCATAAACCATCCTAAGTAGCACTGAGAAAAACAAATCCTCCACTCTCTCCAACTCAATAGAAGAAATAGGAGATAAATCTATTGAAAGGCCCATCTCAGTCCTCAAATAGCCGAGAGATAGAATACCATCCACTCCCCGACAACATTTCCTAGCATCTATCATAGAAAGCATCTTCACCTCAATAGAAGATAAGTCATTCCGAACACCATCCATCTTCACTTATAAAGAAGTTAGGGGAACCTCTATAGGAAAAGCTAGAGAAAATCAGAGATGCTAAGGATGAAGCCAAAAAATAAATGGGAAGCTAGCCATAGGGCCAAAATAGAGAGGATCATGCAAAATAGCCCAAGGATGAAGACTAATAAACCAGAGTAGGGGGTGAAACCAATCAACCATCCCCTAAAAAAGAACTATCTTCAAGGAGGAATGAAGATGATCAAGAGGCAAGAATAGACCGCATGCTCCTTAAATAGGACAAGATACCTCAGCCGAGGGCCACAACCCATTTGGGATGCCAACACCACTCGTACTAGGATAGAGTAGGCAACAGAAAACCCAAAAACCATCTGAACACATTTCTCATGTCGAGGAGAGGGGAGCAATCACCCAACAAAGGTCATATACCACCCACAAAGTCCCCACCCCAATTATCCCTTGGGAAAAATGCACCATACATAATAAATATGTTGGCGAGGGAACACCGATCCAGCATCACCATCCTCATTTGTGTCATCTCTTTTTCCATAGGCCTCCCTTGGATCCGTCACTCTCGCCCTCACTCCCATAGAGTCACCCACCTAGCTCATTTCAAAATGCTATAATATTATTAAACTATATGGTTTCGACTAGGAATGTAGGCTCTATAGGTAAGAAGCCCCACCATTTCTCCAAGGCTCTCCTCATGGTAAATCATGCTCCATTGTTAACATGGTAGAGACAAACCCATGAGGTTTGAACCTAAGTTTTAGGTACTACTAGCAAGAAGCCCCATCATTTCACCAAAGGGTCATCCCCTAAAATTTTATGGTTTGAACTAGCCATGTAGGCTCTACAGGCAAGAATCCCTATCATTTCTCCAAGATTCTCGCCATGGTAAATCATGATCCATTGTTAACATGGCAGAGACAAACCTGTGAGGTTTTAACCTAGGTTGTAGGTACTACATGCAATAAGCCCCACTATTTAACCAGAGAATGTAAGTCACTATTTATTTTTGTAATAACTTCACATAAGATAGGTTTATTAAGCATTATTTATAGGCTAATTTTTAATATCATAAAGAAGAAGGGTCTAATATTTTTTTCCACACTTAAGGAAACTTAATTTTTATGTTTCCATATTAGTTTCAGATTTTTATGTTGCAGTTATCCAAGCATTGAATCTCATCCTTTGATTAGTTTGTTGAATAGATATTAATCTTTACAATATTTGGTATTAACCCTGTTTATTACCAAATATGTAGCACTTATCCTCTGAATGGGTCTATGTGGAGGCGATTATCATAGATTCTTGCAAAAATATACTTTGAAAATGGAATAAAAGAATCTTGGAAAAAAAAAGTTAGGAGTATTAATTTTGATTTGTTATTCCAATACCTTCTTAGTCGAGTCTCTAGGAATAACTTCATGAAGTGAAAAAGGAAGGAACCTCCTCAACCAAGCTATACCTAAACACATGACTATACATCATGTATTCAATGGATTCCATACTAGCATTCCTAGAATGTATTTTCCAAACATAGTGATAAGGCATAATCATATCACCATTCTTAACATTATGGTCTTAAAGAATGAAAATATGAGGAGAACAAAAAGCACTATCATTCGCTATCATTATACATAACTCATCATAACTCTTAGCTTTCTTAAAAGACTTTGAATAAGATTTCATTAATACATCTAAAGAAGTCTATCGTCTTCATCCAAAACACATCTAGTACCTTCATCCCCTTCAAAATAGGGGAAACTATAAGAATGCAAAAGAGAAGGAAGATCTTCTTCCAATTCTAAAAGAAATACAATATTCTCTTTTGCACAAACCTAAGAACTAACAACCAAATTTTGGTTATCTTGAAGATATGCTTCTAGTAGCTAATCATCTTCCTCACACAAAGAATTTTCTCAAGGATTTATAGGTTCATCCTCATAGGCACTAGCACTAGCCTCGATAGACTTGTCATTGCAAGTGGACTCTATAATACAAAGAGACACAATGACATGTCGTGTAGTAGTATGTATGGAAATCACCTTATAAGAGTCCAGTCCCTTCAAAGATCTATTGGGTCCTCCCAAATAGTCACCCACAATAGCAAGGGAAATGGTTGTATCACCACATATTTTGGTACTACCCATGTCAAAACAGATAGATCCCATCTTCTTAAACATTGAAGGACAAGGATAGATCCCTCTAGAAGATTAATCTTATGCCCTAACAACTAGAGCATAAGCAAAGGAGGTCTCATGTGCTTTATTTCCTTAACAAGGGTTGCCGAAACTAGGACCACCATCACCATGATTTGGGTCTTTATAATTTTTAACATTCTCATTGTTATTAGATTTTAGGGTAGCTCTTGGACTCACCTTTCACTACAAATAAAAATGTATCATTACCATTTTTTAAAGAGGCTCATATTGATGTTGACTTCTTAATAATTTATATGATACAATATAAGAATTGGCATCTTATAATATAATATGATTCTTTAAGTCTTTCTATTTTTATTAATTAAGTCTAGTATATTACTTGTATAAAAAGAGTGTATTATACATATTCACACAAAAAAGTGGGTCAAAGAAATCATATGCCAAAGTTGAAATGTCTTCAAGTGTATACTCACAAATCAAAAGAGGAAAAAGAAGTTGTTAAGTAGAAAGAACTATACCTCTAGGTAGTTGAGAGAATCATGGTAATGAAGGTTCTTACATACATTAGTAATTTGCATGCCATCAAGAATTGGATCTGAAGAAATAATTGTACACTTAATTTTGTTCATTTGAAACAAATTATCTCAAATAAGACAAATGAGAAACACAAGGCTTGAGAAATTTCTAGAAGTCATACTTCTAAAAGTCTTTGGATCATGAGGGTAAAAGGAGACAAGAGAACAAAGATTAGACACAAACAAACTATTCCTTGGATTTTATTAAAGTTCTTTGGAAAACATGTGGTCAATAGTATTTACCTCCCCAAACTTTTTTATTATATCCATGTAAACATCGATAGGGAGTAGAGTGGCCCTTGTTGTAAATAAGAGCCATTGAGACTTTGAATACCATGCATTGAGTGAAGGAGCATAATAGATGAAGGTAATGTAATGATGAGTATTATTAGCTGATGGAAATATATACAAAACGTAAAGTAGTTATATCATCGTGAAGGAACGATAGAAACATACCATTTTGGAATGGTAGAAACAGACAAATAGATACACACTGTTAACCAAACCATATACTATACAATGTAATATAGTGAGATTTACACCAACATTCCCCGCCTTATTACATTGTTCCTAAAACTTACCCTAGGGATGCTCCCTTAAGGCTTACACAACAAAACTTGTTGATTACATAATATGAATACACATTTCCAGAAGATCTTCTCTTGAAGAAGCAAATCATGAATGGAGCGGGGCTCCATCAAGTCATCTCTTGACCCTCGGAAAGGTGTAGCTGCAAGCTTTATTCTCAAGCTAAAGGTATTGAACTCTCAAATCATAGGGTCTTGATTTATTCAACAAAAATCCCTAAGAGATATGATATATCTCTATCATTCTCTAATTACATGGAAAGGGTATAATTTTCGATCATATACTCTAAAGCTGGGTAGAAAGCAATCCATATTGAGATCAACACCAAATCTCAAACCTGTCTCCAAAATATAAGCTTCACAATACATGCATTCTTCAAATCTATCAACATCAAAAGGAAAACTAAAAGCAAGAAATACTAAAACCAAAAATTGTTCTCAAGTAGAAAACCATCTCAAAGCGAGAATGTCCTCCATCCTCTAGTGCTGCCAACCTCCAAATTGAACCTGTTAAAGATTATCCATTTGATATCTTAAATGAGTCTATGGAGGCCTCGATAGATGTACCAAAGACAACCCTAAAATTTGAAGCAAAAATATTGACGACATTCATAAATTCCTTTATATGATAGTAAAAAATTGTTATGTTTTGGAATACGCTTTCCTTGTTTTTCTTTTCATATGGTTTCTCTTTCTTCACTGTCATCTTCCTGATCCCTACAAGTTCATTTGCTTCTTTGATTATATAATCATCCGTGTAATCACTAACCAAACTTAACTCTATGGGTATACATAAACAAAAGTGTCATTGTTGATCAATAATACACCCATGATGATCTATTAATAGAAACTTTCTTACTATTGTGCAATACAAGGACATGCCTGGAATATCCGTGAAAGCCTGGTTTTCTTCTATCTACTATCAAGACTCTAGATGAGCTTGGTCTGTTTGAAAAAATAGCTAGAAAAGATCTCATACAGAGCTCTTAGGGTAAAGAACAATATATTGTTTGCGGTATGGAACTTAGGTGGTCAGGAGCATCTTTGAGTATCATATGGTCAACATACTACGGAGACAAAAAAATTGTTTTGGAACATGTATATCTTGCCATTTCCTCCTTTAATCTAAACCGACATAATGAGTATAGATCGTGTTTCTACCAGTGCAGCACCACCATTTTTGTTCAGGACTAATACACTTACTTAAAGATAGAATGCCCCTCAGGTTACATACGATTAATGACCAAAAACATTGTTATGCTATTTGCACTTCTACGCACATCACAGACCCGCATGAATCAATCAAAGATCAGTTGGCAGAATAATACCTCTTGCAAATCCTATTATACCAATGTTTCTTTCTTGTTCCACAGTTGGTTTGCCTCTACCACGCTTAACTAGTAAGTGTGTTACATTTGCAATCCCCTTCAGCAACTACTCTAGTCAAACAAATACATTCACACGTTTTTCATCCATTGCTGTCCATTTCCCGTGCAGAGGGAAACAGAGCACGAAAGATTATGAAAGATATTTGCTGGTGTGCCAAAGTTAATCAGAAGAGCACAACACCTTCAATGCCTTAATCCTTACGCCCTGCAAATCACATGCCCCACATGCTGCGCTGAGGCCAAATGAAGGAGCATAAGAGATGAAAACAATGCAATGATTAGTATTATTGGCTGAGGGAAATATATACAAAACATAAAGCACTTATCTCACCGCTGAGGAACGACAGACATGATGTTGTGGAATGGTAGAAACAACCAGAGAGATACATACCATTAACCAAACTATATTATACAATCTAATATAATGAGGTTTACACCAACATGGAGCACTACCCTAGTCATATAAAACCACTTGAAAATGTATTACTTTTAGTGCAACTTTATTTTCTTATTCATAACTTTTCATAAGAGTTTTAAAACAAATCATAGCCTTATTAAAAAGAAAGAACTGAAAATAAATAAAATGAATATAGAATATATCAAAATGTATCTCTCTTTAAATACTAAAAATAATTGTGTTAAAAGCATGTAAAAATTGAGTTATTTTAATAGGCCTTGTAGACAAATCTTCAAGTAAAATCATATGTCTTGAAAATGGTTAAGCTTAAATCTTTTAAGAAAGTCATGAATCTCACTCCAAACTTCATAAGATTTAGGAAAAAACTATGAAAGGTGTTTGAGACTCTATAGTTGTCCACATAATGGCAAATTAGAGTTTAAATATTTAAAATTGTGTGGGAAACTTTTAAAAAATATGTAGCCAACTATAGAGTCTTCAAATTGTCTTCCTATTAATTCATCACAAATATTTACCTACTTGCTTTTTGAATTAATAGGAAGACAATTTGAAGACAAATGAGAGTTTAAATATTTAAAATTGTGTGGGAAACTTTTTAAAAATATATAGCCAATTGGGAGACTCTATAGTTGTCCACATAGTGGGACACTTTTTGAAGAGGACTATAGAAGACAAATAGGAAGAATGTCCTTCTGATAGGCAGATTAAAAGAACGCTCTGAGAAGATGGAAATTGGTAGCAGCAACTATATGGTTGAAGTGTATAGTGGGCAGCAAATCGTTTCATACGAATAAAAGTACAAGAAGTTCCGAGCAGCTCCAGAAAAAACTAAGATTGGGTGCAGCTCTAGGCTACTCCAAATTAGTTAGTAACCAGTATTGTAATCAGTTCCTATTTATTTTGCAGAACTATATTTGATTTTTTAATAGAAGAAAGAAGTTCCCTGTTTGCAGCTATGTATTTTGTTTTGGTTTTTATTTTGTGTATTCTCATCTGATTAGGAATCAGAGCAGTAGAAGATTTATTGTTTTGTTTAGGGATTTCGATTTTTAACAGTTTGTATCAGAACTAGTAGGCCCTAGGTTCTTAGTTAGCTAGGAATTTTTCTAGGCGTTGATGTTTGTTGTGCTGGAGACATTGCTGTAGAAAATAGCAAGAGTTGGCAGCAGCCACAATCTTTTAATGGACAAAATTTTGATATATGGACAAAGAAAATAAGAGCCATAATGATTGCAAATGATTTGAGGGAGCTTGTGATCTGGGTTTCAGGATGGGATTGACAAAATTTAATTATTAGCCCTCCCAGACAACCACAAGACCCAATTGAAAGAGACAAGAGAGTTTGATATAAGCAGCTTGGATAGAGGCCCATTCTCCTAGGATAGCAGCGACTAACTATGCAAAGGAAGCTTGAAAAATTCTCAGAGAATTTGAGACTCTCAAATGAAGAATTTTACAGAAGCAACTGTGTGGTAAAAGTGCGAAATGAGTAGTAAATAGTTCTAGACAAAGAAAAGAGCAAGGAGTCTTGAGCAGCGCTAAGAAAACTAAGATTGGGTACAACTCTAGATCAATGTAGATTTGTTAGTAACCAGTATTGAAATCAGTTTGCTTATTTCATAACAGTTTGTTTTTTTCTTATAGAAGAAAGCAATCTTCTTGTTACCAATTGTGTATTTTGTTTAGGTTTTTATGTTGTGTATTCCTACTGACTCGGAATCATAGTAGTAGACTCTATGGTTTATTGTTTTGTTTGGAGATTTTAATTTTTTTAACAGCAATCTCTAAAGTATATTTGAACAGACTGGAAATCATTATAGAAAACACATAGAAGCTAGGTCAAAATAAAGTATTTTAATATCAACTAGTAACTGAAATGAGTAAATAGGTTGCCATCGTAAACCTGTATTCGATAGTCAAGACTCGAGGAAGGGGAAAACTCAAGAGCATAACTGACCAAAAGATAAGTCAATGTTGTAACTTATACATGAATACATTAACATCCACACATTTTAAAAAAATTCTTGCCTGGAGATGTAGTGGAGTACAATTAATTATTTTGAGTAAACACACAATCTATTTCATGCCCAAGGTTGGTGATGACAAAATAGTTGAACATGTTTATGAAACATTACTTAGATTCCAAATAATTTTGCTGACACAACTACCCACAGAAAATATTGACAATCTGATGACACAAAAACAGCAATCTCCATACAATGGGTACCTAGTATTGTGAAGCTTGCAATCTCGACAAAAGAATAAAAGAGATTGAAAATCATTACAAAACTCACATAGAAGCCAGGGAATATATACAGCATATTAATATCAAGTAGCATCTGAAATTGGTAAATATAAGCCTATGATAAATAGTCAAGACTCAGTGGGAAAACACAAAAGCATAACTGACCAAAAGACAAATCAATGTTGTAACCTACATGAATTCATTAATGACCACACAGTTTCAACCTCAGTCACCAAGTTCCGCCGAATTTCATTCTTGAAGTTTCAAATTTGCCGAATTTCAAAAACAAAAAAAAAAAATCGTTGAAATTCGAAATTATTTCTTTTTGTTTTTTTTATTATTTTATTTTTATTTTTTTAAAATAATTTTTGGCCTTCTTCTTCTGTTAATATTTTTAAACACATCTTCAGTTTGTCATGAGTCGCGGCTTGTAGGAGAAATAGTCGCGGACTTTGATAGTCGCAGCCTGCAGGAGAAGTTCACATGCAATTTTTGCCTGCCGTTTTTGCCGCCGTTAGTGGTTTATATTTTATAAATATGTCATCTTTTTGTAACAATTTCAAATCTATTTATCAATGTTAAACTATTTAGGCAATTTTATAGATATATTTTTTTTTTTTGATAAAAGTGGATAGAACCACTGAACTATATTAAATTTTAAAGTTTTCTACAGTGTCCGATTCAAAAAGCACTAAAGGAAAAGAACCAGGAAGAAAACCCTTTAGTATTGCTTAAGTAACACAAGCCTATTCTACCCAATACCAAATGCCCATTGGCATAGTACATCAAAAAAACCCATCACAATTACATAAGCCGCATTAGATATAAAGGAAGCCACCAATAGAAGCATATAGACGGAAGATTAAAGTATGAACACCGAAGGATGCATATCCATTGCTGCCACATAGCAGAAATGAAACCATAATTTTATAGATATATTACATATATTTATTAAAACAATTTAAAAATTACATATGACAAATTTAATTCGAATTTTATACATTTCGAATTTTTCCCTTATCTGATTACATGAAAACATTAATTTCCATAGAAACTATTGCCAATCTGATTACATGAAAACATGAAAACATTAATTTCCATAGAAACTATTGCCAATCTGATTACTTGAATACATTAATCTCCATATAAACTATTTCCAATCTGATTGCATCAAAACATTAATCTCCACAGAAGCTACTGTCAATCTGATTAAATCAGAACATTAATCTCGACCAAAACTATTCCCAGTCTGATCACATGGAAACAATAATCTTCATATTATTGCCTATATGATTACATGAAAACACTACACTATTCTCCTGCCTTATTGACAAGGTCTAATAATTATCAAATAAAATAAGTCTTTAACTGGAAATTGAGTTGGCAATTTTTTTAACTATAATTAAGATATCTATAATGTTTATCCTATATGTTAGATTATCTGCTTTATTAGTATCTTCATACATGTGTGATTACTTGCTGAAGGTTTCAAATTGAATTTATCTTTCATCTTTGAATCATAGTTGCGGCTAATTATTTTAATTGGATTTCCAACTTTCAGGTTCGCGCAGGTAGCCAGATTGAGATATGTGTGGATGTTTGACATATGGCAATGTTTCAAGTGCAGTATCTTGTCTGCCAATACACACTACAAAGTGTCATTTATTATAAGACTTGACAACAACTTTCCCTGGAGCCGACATGTTGGGTATCCATCTCCCTTCATATTCTCAGTTGTAGCGCCTGATGGGGTTCGAATGGAATCTGCTCGATTTTTGGATGATTTAGAAAAACCAGTTGAAAACCATGGGAAAGGATTCAGCATGACTCCTTTTTCAGAAAATGAGAATGGCTGGCTAGAATTCGTTGCTGGTGAATTTTTCTTAAAAGAGGAGCATCTCAATGGAGGGGCAAAAGAGATTGAGTTTTCAATGAAAAACACAGACAGTACTTTCATGAAGACTAATATTTGGGTGGAGGGTGTTAAGATAGAACCTAAGCATTAGCTGTGTGTTGAATATACCTTCACAATTGCACGTGTGAAGTTATCATGTTGAATCTGATTTTCAGGTAGTAGTGTCATTGTTGAATGGTAACATTGTGATGATGTTAGTTGGCAGTTGTAGTTGGTTATTCAACAGATTATTTTGTTTTGTGATTCTTTTGAGTCAGTCACTTTCTTTCATATTTTCAGATAATGGAATGGGGTTGCTGATTATCTTGTCAAATGGGCCTCTGAATTTATGGAAGGTTGGTTTTATGGACGGTTGGTTTATTGAGGATAGTGCTCAACTATTCCCAGAGTTGTTTCATATGCTTGTTGATCAGGATAACTCTTTGTAGTTCTCTTTGCTGGATGGTTGGCTTTCTTTTGTTCTATTTCCTTTTTTGTTTTGAATAAGTTTTTACTCCTCTTTATTGCTAAATGTATTGTCATTTCATCTTTTCAGAAAACAATTCCTTTCTGTATTACAGTGTAAATTACATTCGGTAATATGGTTTAAATATGCATAAGAATGTACCAGGCAGATACATATCTAGAAGAGTTTCCTTATAGGAGATGAAAAATATATTCTTCCTCCCTGCCCTTTGACTTTTTACTAGTGATAAGTAGTAGTCATTTTTAAAAAATATTTTTCTTTTAAATTAAATATCTTGAAATTTGATAGATTAGATCTTCTGGTATATGATTGCTTAGCTGAAGATGATTTGTGGTTTAGATATTTACTTACTTAAATTGTTCTAATCAATTATATAAAGGTGGAGATGTAGACATCTATGTATTACTACTTGTTTGAGTAAAAAAAATATAATGATGAAATTTGAATTAAGATGGTAACAAAATAAGGTTAAATGAATCTTTATTGCAGAGATGACATTTGATCACTAATTTCATTACATGACATTTAGATCTTCAAAAACTACAATTAGAAACTTGTCTATGTATGTGCTTATATTATAAAAAATCGATGATGTTGATGAAGATTGTTTGAAATAGTTTATATATAGATTGTTACTTAAATAAATCTCAATGATTAATTAAACATGTTTGATAAATTTGGAAGACAAATAATATAAATTAAATTTGATGGATGATGTGTGAATTGATTCTTGATCCTTGCCCTTTGACTTTTCACCTAGTGATAAGTTATGCTTGGAGTTATCGACAAAGAGTTGAGAGAACTAGAATAGTACATGCCAAATATAATAATGATGTAGCTATGAATGATTATCACAGGGATGCTGCTAGTGGGGACTGATTATTTAAGATTATTTTGTTAATGGTATGGGATAATGAATGATCTTAAATGACAGATAATGCTCTAAGAATGAGGTTTTCTTATAGATGACTTTCGCATATAAATTTAGTTTTCGATGTGAGAATCATTGAAAAATACAAAAGTGGGTTGACTTAAGTATGAAACAAAATTTAGATTTTAAGAATATAAATTAAAATTTATGTTTTTTGTTTGTATTAGAAATCGAAAGTTCAAAGATTGGGGAGTTGATACAAAAAAGAAGGCGGGAGGCAGAGCCTTAGCCACCAAACTCTGAAATCAGACTAAGAAAACAACATATATAGTTATTAGCTATATATGTACAGTATAGATAATTATTATTTTATCAAAGGGTACTACTGCAAGACCTCATCCTGATCTTCTAGCCAAGTGGTCCAGCCTAGTGGTCCTTCCATCCATTCCACCTTTTTTCCTTCCAGGATCTGGGAACACATTTCTACCTTGTTGAAGGGTGGAGGCCTGTTGTCCTGTAGCTCCTTAATCAATTTCTTCATAGCCTTATCAAAGGAGACTTGGTTCTAAGCGAGTCTGACCCATTCATAGTCGTCTTGCATCTCGTAAACAAACATAGTTGCTTTATTGTCATTGAGGAATTGCAACAGCTTATTCCTCTCACTGTTCATCAGAAAGAAAACCCACACAACAATTTTGTAATGTGTGAGTTTTTTAGAAAAACCAGTAAGTACCCTTTCATACCTTGAAACTTCTCCTCATTCCTTAGTTTCCAAATAAACCAAAGTATGAAGGTAGATAGAATTTGCTAGACTAGGTTAGCATACTTCTTGAGCCCATGAATAAAACCAGTGATTATATCAAGACTACAAACATGTTCTATGATAGAGATTCTAAACATTAACCATATTTCTCTAGCAAAAGGGCAGTCAAGGAAAATGTGGCGCATAGTTTCAGGCTTCTTGCAAACAGAGCATAGGTCATATGCTGCAATTTTATTCCTAATAGGTAATTTGTTCAGTATAAGTTGCCACCTAAAGCATTTGATCTTAAGGGGGATGGGGGATCTCCATAATTTCTCAAAGGTTTTCTACCACGCGTGGAGGTTATGGTCAACATACCAAAGAGCATTAATATGATTGATCACCGAGGTGTCATTGTTGAGCAGGGTATAAATAGACTTGGCCTTGATCTTGGGGAGGGTGGAGCCATCTTTCCAAAGGAAGGTAAGGTACCTGTGAGCATCTACATGCGTGTTTCTAGGAAGATGGAGGGGAGTACATGGATTTTTAATCATGTTGTAGGTCCTCTTATGCGAGGTAGGGAGATCAAATTTATTGCTAAGACTTTCCTAGCTGATAAGATTGTCATGTTCTAGTATATCCATAAGATACTTGACACCTTTATTGTGCCAGTACTTAGCAGAGCATCCTTGGGTTAAGGCAAGGGGTTTAGAGTTGTGATATAGGCTCCACCATATTGACCTTTCACCATGGAGGGTAGTATCACAGTCAATGTTAGAGTTTACAATAAGTCTATGCACATTCTCCCAAGCTTTCCAGATAGATTTAAACACTCAGGTACCTTGGATAGACATAGAGAAATTGCCTGCAATCAGATCACTAAGCGAGAGGGTTTTCTAGGTTTTGGCAGTCTTGGGGACACCATTTTGTATGTTGTTTCTGATGAGAATCTTCCAAGGTTCTTGACCTTTCAGTGAGTGGAATATCCATTTGGCCACTTTTTTTCTAAGTGGAACTAGGTTGACTGTGTGAACTTTCCTCTTGCCCTTGCCATCTGACCAAAGGAAATGTCTGATAGCCTTTTGGATTTCAAAAACTTGATAGTTGCTGAACATCCAGATAGAGGAATAGTAAATACTATAGGAGGAGAGGATTTTCTGGCAGACTTGAATCCTGCTGGCTAGGGATAGGACCCTATTGTCCCATTTATTTAGCTTCCTATCTATTTTTTCTTTGACCTAGCTCCACATGTCTCTCAGAGAGGGGGAAATAGAGAACAGGATACCTAAGTACCTAACTATTTTTGTAGGTCCTCCCCAAGCATAACCAAATTGTTGAAGCCAGTCCGGAGCCTCATCTTTCCACCCAAGTAGAATGGATTTGGAGCTGGAAATCTGGACATCTCATGCTCTACCAAAGATGTCAAGTTTTTGATTGAGGGAATCAATATTATGCCTAGAGAGCTCCAGGAATAGCGAGGTGTCATCGGCAAACTGAATGTTGATTAATTCAGAGTTGTCTGACATCTTGATGCCATGCACTCTAGGGAATAGAGTGTCATCTCTCAGGAGATAGTATAGGGCATTTGATGCAATGACAAACAAAGCAGGGGCAAGGGGGCAACCCTGCCTAATTGATCTGGAGAGGGGAATAGGCAGGGAGAGAGACCCATTAACTTCGATCAGGGCAGATGCATCTTTGAGGAGGATCTGGACATAATCATAGAATTCACTAGGGAAGCCAAAGGTTTTGAGCATCATGAGGATGAAGCCCCATTCCATCCTATCATAGACTTTTTCAAAGTCAACAAGGAACATGGCTAAGTCCTGGTTCGAGGTTTTTGGCCCATTCCATGGATTCCCAACTGGTCACAAGATTCTCCAATATGTACCTGCCTTTAATGAACCCCGTCTAGGTAGAGGAGATGAATTTGGGGAGGATCTTCTCAAGGCAGGAGGCTAAGGCTTTGGCTAAGATTTTGTAGGAGACGTTGAGGAGGGTAATTATCCTCTAGTTTTTTATGAGGGCTTTGTCACCATCTTTTGGGATAAGTTTAACAATAATCATATTGATGAACTCCCCCAGGGTGCTAGTATCAAGTGCTTCATTATAAATACCATAGAGATCATTAGTGATCCAATCAATGTTGACTTTGTAGAATTCACTAGGAAGGCCGTCGGGGCCTGGGGCCTTATTATCCTTGAGCGCCCTAATGGCATTAGCAATTTCTTACTTGGAGATTTTAGCTTTGAGGAGGAGGGCTTCATTCTTAGAGATTCACTTTGGAGTAATGGAACTAAATTTAATTCGAGCATCTTTTGAGGCTTCATTATCCTCTGAGGTAAACAGGGTCTTGTAAAACATTTTGAAGGCATATTTGATATCATTGATATTCAGGAGTTCCTTATCTTCTACAGCTATTCTATCAATTTTCTCTTTGGTCTATTTTTGTTTTACAAGATTAAAGAAAAGTTTGGAGCCTTTATCTCCATATTTAAGCCAGTGATTGCGAGCTCTGATGAAGGCACCTTTGATTTTGTTTTGTTGATGTTTTTTTGAGGATGTCCCTAGCTTTGGAGACCTGCTTGGCCAAGGTAGGGGAGGAGGGATGCATTTGTATTTCTTGTTCAAGAGCGTAAAGTTGATGTGTAAGGGATTTCTCCTAGGATCTAAAGTTCTTGGCTTTCTTCTGGCCAATGGTTTGAAATATCTTTTGCTAGGAGGAAATGTTCGTTTTCCATCTCAGAATATGGGATTGGGGAAGCTGAGGCTGCATATTGAAGAGACTAACTATTTTGATGGCATTAAGGATTTCCTTGTCTTGTAGCAGTGAGGTGTTGAGCAAAAATTTCTTACTGCGAGGGTAGGTATTAGTGATGGAGTTTGTAGTGTTAATGATGGCTAGGATAGGAAAATGGTCAGAAAGGGTTACATGTAAGACAATCATTGCGTTCCCAAATTGATTGGGGGAGAAAGAAAATAAATTATTATTAACATAAAACCTATCTAGTCTAGAATAGATTCGATTAGTGCCTTGTTGAAAGTTGCACCAAGTATACCATAAGTTATGGGCATCAGATTTGGCACCTTCCTGGGGGTCAAACAGCTGGAGTTGTTATTTAAACCTATACTAGTGAGGTTTTTCTGGAGTTTTCCATTCAAAAGGAAGGCCCCCAGCCTTGTCATCCTGGTGTTCAGTCATGTTAAAGTCTCCGGCCATGACCCAGGGGATATTTGGGAGGGATGTCAGCCAAATCCAGAGAGACAATCTTTCCTTATAGTCATTGGGTTCATATATGGAGCATATGCCAAAGTAAGATCCTCTAATATCTAATGTAGACCAAGCCACTCTATTACATGGGGAAGCTCCCTTATCCCTGAGGTAGCTTGCCCATTTAAGGGCTAGAAGAATGCCAACTCCTCCCTTTCCTCTCGAGTGCTCGGTGCAAATTTTAATTGCATCTCTCAAAATGAAATTGAGCACGGTATCAAGAGAGAATCCAACAACTTTAAGTTCTTGTAACATCGGAAAATCTATATTTTTATGGGAATATAGAAATATTTTGATAACAAATTTCCTGTCAGGCAACTCAAGGCCTCTAATGTTCCATGATATGTACTTCATTAGAAAGGGGGGTTAAGCGGGGCTAGTAGGGAGATCGTGCTGATCTCCAAGTTTTTTCTTGTTTTTGGAGACCATAGGTCTACCTTTCTTCTTATTCATGGAGGATCCTTTCATAAGGTCCTCATCATCTTCACTAATCTCAGATGGCTCAGTTCTAGCATCCGCATTTCCTCCTATGTCGGACCCAGACAACTGGGAGCCTGGAAAGCGAAGGAGCATCATGCTAGACCTAATGTCATCTAGACCCTTATTGGCATAGATAACTTCTATCACATGATTATCCTCTATTTCATTGAGCTTGGAAGTTGTCGAGAGGTTGGTGGTGCTAACATCAGAGGTAAGTCCAGCAAATGAAGATGATACCGTTTGTTTGGGGGTTCTGGATCTGAGTACCATTTTTGCAGTATTAGATCGTTGATGCTAGCATCATTAGCACCATGATTAGGGTTTTCCAAATTTTTAACCATTTTTTTAACTAGAGAATTAGTCAGGTTTTGTGAAGTAGACGGTAAGTCCTTAATCTCAGGAGGGGGAAAATTTCTATTAATGGCCAATTCATCAATAATTGGGACATTAGAGTGATTTAGGGCGTTTTGGTGGGTTAATTTTTGTCTTCGCTTTCTTGAGGTAACCACTTGAAAGCAATCAAAAGGCAATTCTTTGAGACCTTTTGAGGGATCGGAAATAGGGATGAGGGGTTCAGGGACCAGAGGTGCAAGATCAACATGCATTGGGTTTAATTCATTGGGCTTGGGAGTGGGTGCAGAGGTTTTTTCATTAGTAGAGTGTAGGGGAGTCAAATTTAGGTCATTATTGGTTTTAGGGTTTTCCGAAGTATTGGCTGAATCATTCTTTTGTTTCCTGTGATTGATGATTGGACAATTTTTATCAATATGCCCTTCCTTTTTGCAAAGAAAATAGGCGTTCAATCCTCCAAGCATATCAACATGGCAGAGGAAGGTATCTCCATTAATATTTAGGTTTAAGCACAGGGGGATGTCAATTCCAGGCTTAATGGATACAAGCATTCTTGTATCTAGGTTGGGCACTAGACGAGTAGTCTTATGAACCCGAAATGTTTTGCCAAATGGTTCCATTAGTTGGGGAAGAAATCACCACAAAAAGGGAGGGACATCTTTAAGGATGACTCATCTAGGGGAGGAAAGTGCGAGAACTTCTTCATTAACTACCTCTAGAGACCAAGCTAGGGCTCAAAAGGAGGTATTCCCGACCGTCCAATATTGGCGTTTGAGGGCTTCCAGTTGGGCTTCATGCGTGTTAAAAAAGATAAGGTAGAGACCTCTCTGAATTTTCCAATAAAATGATATTTTAAGCCCTAGTTTCAGATTCCAAAGATTATTAAACCAGTCATCTAAGAATTTCCTAGGCGGACATTTTTGGATGTCAACACAAGCAAAGAGAATATTAGTATTACATAACCTAAGTTTTTCTGAAGCAATTTCATTCAACATCTCAATATTTGGTGAAATGCAGAAGAAGTCTGAGGCAATGCGAGGGCACTTACCATCCTTACTAGGTCCTTTGCCTTCAAGAGCCTTAAGGAATTGCGCCGATGGGTGGACTCCATTTGCAGGTGGGGCGATGATCTCTACATATTTTTTTTTAAAGGTTGGGGCTGTCTGAGCAGCAGATTTTGGGCCATTAATGGCACCTCCGTCTAACTTTGGCTCCATCGAGAACCAGGGTTGGGTCGCATGAGGCATGTAAATAGGTGGTGTAGTTAGGTTTAATTAAAAGTACAGAGCATTAAAACCAGATAGATTTTAAAAGACGCAAGTGGATAGGGTAGAGATCACAAACCAGGTGGAGGAGGATAACTCCTCCACGTTGACTCCTCGATTTTGCTTCCGCCATAGATCACCGTAAGTCCAAAAATTTGCAGACCTTGTTAGACCGAAAATTCGCAGACCTCCATCCTCAAAACAATTTATTTCAAAATGTATGTCCTAAAAACTCATCACCCAAAATTTTTGGGTGATGAGTTTTTAAGTCCGAAAATTTATGTTTTCAAAATTTTTGTTGAAGAATTATATTTCGTAAAACTAATTAATTTTTTTATTTAATAAAAATAGTAAATTAATCAATATCATAATTAACTTAATATGCATACATATCATATCATCAAATAAATTTAAAATATATAAATTATATTATTTTTATTAACAAATTTAAATTGTATAATAAATTTTTAATTTATAAACTTAATTTATTTTAGAAAGCACAAAAACATATTGTATTATTAAAAACAATATGATAGTGGAAACCATCAAGATTCTCAAGAAATATGTGTGGAGAGGCAATTATGTGAAAATGTAGAGTAGGGTAGTAATTTTAGTAAAACCTAATATCCTTTCTTGTAAAATATGTTCTAAAAATAAAAATACAAATAGTAATGCCACCTATCTAGGGTCGACACTTGTGATTTGACAATTGATCTGAAAATCCACCTACAACCACCTACCCATTGGGGACCCTGGTGACATTTTCCACAAGTCCCTACCCATATGAGCCCTATCTTCTATAGCATGGGTGAGGGGGGCAACTTTATATAATTGGGACAAACAATATTTAGCCATGAAGTTGATGCTATGGTGTGATTGATTGAATTTATATGTGCATCACATTCAAGGTCTATTATACTCCTTTTCCTAAGGTTCTTTTCACCTTTCACTCATGATACTTGTATGCCATCGATCATTGAGGAATACTTGGGCATAGAGGGTGATCCCCCCGATCCAAGCACTCCACATTTACTTTATTAAAAAGAATTGAACCAGACTAGATAGTATGGGTGGTAGGACCCCCAATGGCTCGAGGTGCCCTATCCAAGTTGTCTCCTCCCTTCCTCTCATCGAGAAATATAAATTTAAGAAAGTTTAGTAAATGTCAATGGTCTAGTTCATGGATGAAATCAAATATTGGCCGACATGATCAAAATTTATCGTAGATGTCACAATTACAATTTTATCAACACTTTCTAATTGTCTCCCTTTGGTAATAAATGACAACCTAATCTGCAATAGGGTCTAATATTGGGGACATAACAAGTAACCTCTCCCAATCAATTCCCTATAAGTTGGATAATCTCAGTTTTCTTGATGATAAGGCTCCCTATTAGCAACCTTACCACACCCCTTAATAAAATATGTTGGTAAATCCATGTAGTTGAATTTGAGGCCAAAATGAACCTCAGTGTGCAACTATTGTGCAAAATATAATGGTATATGTTTGTTATCATGATAATGACTATGAGATACAAGAAAACATGGGTATATAAATGTCCACACATCTAATCACCTATTATTCCCTTACCTAGTATCTACCAATGTAATTTTGAAAAACATTATAATTTGATGGTTTCTTTAGGGACACTCATTTGAATTGTAGTAAGTGAAACATCACCACTGATCTCTTACCACGTATGGATAAGACTAGCTACTTTAGTATCATGAGAATAAACACATGTATCACTTGGTGTCTATATAGTATTCCTCTAAAATAAACTAACATATGTCCCTTTAAACTCTTATTGTGCAAGGGCCAAATTCAATAGAACTCAATCTATATATCTCATCATCTATACATGTAAACATACCATGAGGTGGTGGTTCATTTTCCATGTATTGACCTAATTTGTCCATAAAAATAAATTACTTATATCTTAACTTTTAAATTTCAATTCCAAGCATTTATAAGAAAAACTTTTAAAAACAACTTGATAATATGAGATGTTTTTAATAACTTAAAGTTGTTAACATCATATAGGTACATGTATATACTTGAATGAATCTTAAATGTATATATTAAAAATAGACTTAAAAATTTAAATATATGTATTAATTATTTTGTGAATTTTATGAATTGGTATTGATTATTTCCACAAGAGAATAGACCATTTTTTTTTTTTTAGATGGAGGTCCTGACCTTCAAGCACAAGAACCTAGCAAGGGCATGAAGCCCGTGAGCAGCCAACCAAGCAAGGGCATGAAGCCTATGAGCTGCCAACCTAGCAAGGGCCTTCACAAAGTAATTTTTTCCACTCAATATGGGGGCAAGAGCCAATAGGCTGAACCTCTTCGGCTAAGTGCCAATGAATGAGGGGTATCCATTCCACCAAATTCGGCCAGGGCATGATCCCGATCTCATCCCTTATGATATCACAACCTTGCACTCAACAAGACTTGATCTCTGGTGGGCTCATTTGGAGCCATTCAAATTTACTAATAGATCAAGGGCCCATTGACGCATAGACCTATTTTTAATATAAAAAATTACTTAATTTATTTGTTTCCGTTATTCGACGAGAGAAAATGTACAATCATTATATGGGTAAAGAAATTGGTAATGATTGTAATAAGTGTCCTTAGATTTTTTACATTACTAGTAATATCCTAGCACTTGTTAACGAAAGAACCATTGTTCAATTCTAAAATACCTATGTAAATGGGATTAATAGTCAATCTAAATATTGAATTTGAATTCTTGTATAAGGTGACTTGGTTTCACAAATTTTAAAACTAACGATCAGAACTTAAATCTATTCAAGACCCAAAATAGACCTTATAGGTATTGTATATGATGGAATTGGGAATTCAAAGTATTGGAAGACCAAATAAGATTCAACAACATAAATCTATAGTACTACAATCAAATCCAACATACACTAATTAAGAACCTAAAAACATGAAAAACATAAAATATAAAAGATTACACCATAATATGCTCATACGATTTGATCTCCATTATTTCCTATCTCCATTGATCTTTCTTGATATTATGGCTTCTCTGAAATATTATGTGTGCACAAGAGCTCAATAAATAATGGATTATGGTTGTGTATATACTTAAGTGATTGATTAGTATGTCATTTAGGTATTAGGGATTGATAAAGAGAGAAGGATCCTCTTTTATAGAGAGTACCATAGAAATGGAGGGCTAGGATTAAATGAACCCCTTAGTTATATAGGCCAAGGTGACCATAAGATTGTATAATATTATTACATATAACTTTGTATTGTGACTTGGGACATGAAGTGATAATTATGGAATGTGTGCCCTAAGTAAACTTAACTAATATGTGTGAAGATGACATAGATGATGAACTAGCTAGGTAAAAATAACCCTTTCATAGCAACAACCTTCACATAATAAGAAAGATAGCTCATTTAATAACCACCAAGTGGTGCTCCTTCATTACCCAACCTCTCAAGGGTAGAATAACCCTTCTTAACAATTGTTCCAAGTGCCTAAAAAATTCCCAATTTAATAAAAATAGGAAACCATTGAATTTAAAATTTAAAACTTTTATGTAATATTTTACAATATTTATGTTGTTTTCTAGAATTAATATTTTTGGAATGTTAGTAGTTATTGATAGAGATATTAGTTTACAAAAGGTAATTTTTTAATAAAGAAATTTTCTCTTTATTATTATAATATAAGAAATAACTAACCATAAAACTTATTATTTTGAAAATATATGTAACCAAATATTATCATATCTATATCTCAGAAAGATAAAATGATTAACATTGGGGATATATATGTATGCTATACCAACTAGTACAAGGTACCTAGAAAATGATATCCACCCTATACGAAGGGAAGATAAAAATAATAGACATCGTCATTACAAACATCCTAAAAGAAAATAAAGTTTTCGAAATGGAGAGAGGGAGCGGGAGAGCGGGAATAGGGAGGGTTTCTTGTGATGGAGTTGCTGAGGATGGGGAAGATGATGCTGAAGATGATGAAGCCCCCCTTCTTTCTTCTCCCAAGTTATGATCTATGTCTGATGGGGCTCTTCATGGATTGGTCCTTGTGGCTTCATTTCCAGAGTGGTGGGTGGAGGAGTTTGGTTTGGAGGAAAGAGTGGAGGTTGTGGTAGAAATGGTGACATTTTGGGTTGGTCTCCCTGTGGAGTAGGTCCCATTTACAGTGGTCCCTTTTCACTGCAATCCATTTGCCCCTTCTTTCGGTTTTGGGCTTTGTACTAGTAGAGGATCTGTAATTCTATAGAGTTTGGGAGCTAGTAGAGATCTCTCTAGATTGGGTGTAGAGATTGATTCTTGGAGGAATAAGGCTTCCTACCTAGTCTTTCAGCATAGAAGTATTGTGACCTTTGTTATTGGTTAACAGGGGTGTGCGGTGGCTCTTGACTTTGGCCTTTTTTCTGCTCTTTCTCTTGTGGTCGGTGTTCTCCTCCTTGTGTCTAGGAAGGTGTCTTGTAAGATCTAGGACCCTAGCAGATCTTTTATCGAGAGGATATTTTGCAGTCTTGTGTTCTCTCCTTCCCTTTGTTCTGTGGATTTATTGAAGATCTGGAACATGTTGCTCTGGTTTTTTGAAGGAGTTTCATTTTTTGAATTTTCTATGTTGAGCTACTCTCCTATTGAGGTGGAGAGTCTTCTTTGGTGTGACCCTTTGAGAGGAGTTTCTTGGCTCTTGCTCTTTTCTCCTCCTTCTTAGTTAGAGGTGACCTTATTTTATATGGAGGTGGAAATTTGGTGGAGTGGAAAGGACTGGTTTCTACTTGATGCTAGAGAGCTTTGGATGTTGTCTTTCTACCTTATTCTTTTTCCTATAGAGGTCGAGATATTTCCTATTGAGGTGGAGAGATGGAATGTTGTGGATTTTTGACTTCCGGTGCTCCTCTTGTTGTTGGCTAAGGCTCCCTATTTCTTCTCTCAAAGGTGTCTCCTTGGGTGGGTCTAGAAGTTCATTTTCTTAGATTCCTAGCTGGTTTCTTGCCCTGGATCCTTTTTGTTGCATCATGGATTGGAATTTTTCCTTCTCATTTTTGGGGTCTTTGATCCTCCTTTTTCTTGTTGTGGGTTCCTGGCTAATCCCATAGGCAGGCCAGTTGCCAACATTTTTAAAGGGCCCCACCTATCCTTCTATTGTTTTTGGTTAAGGGCAAGTCTTGTGTTTAGTGTTCTAAGATCTTCATTTAAGGTTGAGGGTGCCTAGAAAAATCCTATGTTGCTAGTATTGGGTACCATTTTAAAACCCAGTTTGAAGGTTGGGGGAGCCTCTAAAAACCCTTACTGGCCAGATTCAGATTGTATGAAAATCTGTTGTAATCTGGTGTTGTTAATGAAGGTTAGGGGTACCTTTCAAAACCTTGAAAGTTGGTTGAGGGTGCTTGTTATACCCTCAATTATTACTCTTTCATGTTATAGTTTGGTGATGTAGCTTTGCCTCTTTTGTTGTGGCTATGCTGGTATCTTGCTAGTGTTAGTTAGTTGTGTTGTTTTTTGGTTGTGATCTTTCACTGTTTATATCTTTTAGCAATCTGCTTTGTAGGGTTCTAGATCCTAGTAAAATCTATTGGGTTTTGGGTCCCTCCAAAACCTATTGTAAGGGGTTTCAGATTCCATAAAAACCTATTTTCCCTTAATTAAAAACATCCTAAGAGAAATAAAATAAAATAAAACAAAACTAGATTAAAATTATATAATTAATAAGACCAACCCATTTTAAGAACACTAACACTCAATTTATTGTAGTACCATGTTGATCACCAAATTTGTGTTAATGTAAAAATTATAACCAACATAACTCTTCTCAAAATTTTAAATAAATTATCCTAGGTAATAAACTAGGATAAAGTGTTGTGAGAACTAAAAAATATTACTCTAACACTAATTTAGATTGATAGAAATAAACTATTCATTGCATAAATATTTTAACATTTGTGTTCTTTCTACTTCATCCAATATTCTTTTAACCAATTACTTTGTGTATTTATGAAATGAATAAAAGATAAAAAAATAAATAAAATAAGAGGGTATAAATGATCACAACTTCTTATATTCATGAATTGGTATTGCACAATTTCAAATTCATGAGATACTAAAATAATCTCTAGTAAGTGAATTACACTTACAAAAAAAACTATCATAAGAAAAACTACACTTTTATATTCTCATATTGCATTAGAATTTCTAATTTTCTATCATTTTTAGTTAGTAGGAAACTCTTATTTATATCTTATGGCCCTATAAAATGTTATATTTATTTCCTTAGAAAATTTAAATATCTATGAGAAAATATTATTCCTTCATTACATGATTACATAACTTATTAATAATTCAATTAATTCATAATTAATTAACTTGTGATAAAGCGAATAGTAGGGAGCTAGAATATGCTAGAATAACTTGGAGGTAGATTATTGCAAGGCCCCTCCCTCCCAACCGAATTGGTTGGCTGATCCCCCGCCCAATCGAGCTACCTCCCCCTACTATTTGAAGGGCTAGCCTCCTACTATTCACGAAGGGCCCCCACCCCCAAATTGAATTGGTCAATTAATGTACACCTGCTAGAGTAAGGGGTTGGGGCCCCCTCAAAATTCTAAAATAAAAAAGATTTGTTTTAACTTTATGTTTGATATTTTATGCAATCTTTTGGATGTGATACTATTCATTACTCCACGCATGAAATATGGAAAAGTGGCATTATTTTAAAATTAATAAATTAATACTTTCCAATGCTACATTAGCCATAATATATATGATTCTACAAAAAAATTGGATGGTTCCAAAAGAGTCCAAATACTATGTCTTTTTCGTCCTTCTATTGATGGTTTAAAAGAATAGAATTTATAGAGAGACAATTGTAGAATTAAGTTCCATATTTATGTGTTCTAATATGCTTTTTTTCTTCTTTATAACACTTCATATGGTGGGAGATACATAAACTCAAATGTATTTATATTGATCAAATAAAATAATATTTTTTAAGTTTTCATACTAATAGCATCAAATGAAGACACTTATCATTGATATTTTTAATGATTTAACATTTTAAAGGTGTTCTAGATGTTTATTTACATATTTATCTTTTTAAAAAATAAGCTGCCACTAGCACAACCATATCTACCACTAGCTAATGGCACAACATGATGCTATTTCTATACTAACAATTTTCATAAAAATATAATGTTGACATGTGGAACATAAATGATTTCTTTCTTTATCTTTTTCTTTATTTCTAAAAAACAAGAAAATAAACGACTATTATTGACCATTGTTGCATCTTGGAAACATATAACTCCTTGAATTTTTTATATTACATAATGTTGGGAAATAGGGTTCACAAGTTTACACATGAAAACTAGGAACTAGACCTATTTTCATAATGATTACATTTAAGAATGGAAATGAATTCAATTGGCTCAATCACAAATTTGATTGAAAAGGAATGAATGTAAGGTGGATTCTTCAAGTCTCCTTAAATTAGTTTAAAATGAGCTATAGAAATATGTAAATTAAATGCAAGATCTAAACCTAAATTTGTAAAATTGACAAAAATCAACATGCACAAATAGTTTCTAATTGGATATGAAGAAGTATAGATCTAGAAAAAAGGAAGTAGAAAGGAACCTAAGTCTAAAATTTGGTCCTAAAAGGGTGGGAAAATGGTGCTTGTTGTGACCCTATCCTCATAGTGTCAAATGCAAGCAATAGTTATCTTGTCAAAATCAAGATTTAGTCTTGAGTGTTCTCATGATGCGTTGTTATAAAATTATCAAACATAGGTGCTTGGGTTGACCTTATCCTCTACTTTTCATCTCTACAAAAGCTTGATTTAATTGTCTTTGTTTTCTCTTCTCGAATTTACAATTTTGTATTTTGATCCTGTCACCTACACATATTGGAAGAGAAATTATGTTGTTGAGTGGGGTTTTACTAGGTAAAACCCTATGTTTGGAGTTAACCTTGCAATTGAATTGAAATTGAAATAGAATTTAAGTGTATAGAATGTCTTTAAAAAGTTAGAGGTTATATTTGAATGTAAATATTATACCTCGATGAATCTTGATTTGAAACATTCATGTAAAGGTTGATGTTGTCATGTTGGAATGTATAAATATCTTCATGGTAACTTGATCATGGATTCCATCTTGAATTCTTGCAATTACAATATTTGATATCTCTTTCACTAACTTGATAATATTTATTAGTCACTTTTTTTTTTTAATAGGAATTGAATTCAAAATTGAAAGGCGGTGGACTTGTCTCAAATGAGGGGGTAATAGTTTCTCTTATAAACCACTTAATGAAATATTTGTAAAATTTTAAAGTAGGGCAACATGAGAAGGTAATTCCTACCTATATGTTTTGACCATTGGAGGGCTCAAAATTGTTCTTCTTTAAGATAGACAAGAGCATCTGGGTTGCCTTTGTCCAAGGAAAAGGGTGCCTTGTACACACTTGTCCAACCTAAAAAGGTTGAACAAAGAACCACTAGACCATATGATAGATAAATATTATAATTTGATGTTGGTGTGACCAGAATCAAACATGATCAAAGAACAAAAGAACACAAAACTAAAGCGAATCCTAGATGAGGATAAAATTCTATAGTGATACAATTTATGATGTTATAGATTGAAAAATCTAAATTAATATGCATATTATTAATGTTTTTAATGATGAAATGATTATCAATTGTATTGCTAACTTATTTTCTATATCTTAAAACAAAAAATTTGGAAGGGGTGAACTTGAGTGACAAAATGTAAAACTTCCTCAATGGGTACTATTTAGCAACTAGTATGATCAAAAGAAATAAATTCTCTATTAAAGCCACTCCATGATAATGCATACATTATTATTAAGAAGAAGTTAGTAAAAAAAGACAAGAATATAGATTAAATATCTACAATTATGATGAATTCTTAAAATAAATAATAGAGATGACACATCCTAGGCATATAGATAAAATAAGATTTTCTACAAATGTAACTTATGGTAAAGGGTATAAGTTACAACACCTTAATATTGGATTGGATTGAATCCCACTTTGATTTAATTCTCTTTTTATTGAATGCCTTAAAAACCTTTTGTTATTGGATGGTTTTTATGTACGTCTACATATGCCAAAGGCTAAACAATAATCTCAATTTATTTAATTCATAGTTTTTGAATATAGCCCCTAAAATATATTTGGTCTATTTTTTAGATGATAAGCTTCTTAAAATATTATTCATATATTACACTATCATCAATTTGAAATATAGATGAGAGACCCTACTATATGATGGTAACATTGTGTCTCCTCACACATTGCACAGCTAACTTTAATGTAGCCAATCAAGTCTTAGATGTCTAGGTAGCTTTATCCGTCCTTAATATCTCATTTACTCTTATGGTTTTGTCCCTCCTACTTTTAACACATTTCACAATTAATTTTTTAATTGGTAGGCTTTATAGATTATTTATGAGATGTTGATGCTATGCAATATTCAAAGAGAGAGAGACTTCTAATTTTTATATGTACTTTTTTAAGTTTTAGACCAAAATTTATTTAAAGGCTATGAATTCTACTAAATAATTATGTGCCAAATTTTATCTATAATTGTTAAATCGGTTTTAATTTAAATAAAAGTGTTATCTTGGGTGCCTTATTTATATTTAACAATTTGGAAAACTTTTATGAGGCTCATATATTTCATCCATCCTTTCCTAGTTATCTCTTTTTCCTTTTAAATATTTTAGAAATGAAATTATAGGGCGAGCTTTCCATTCTCAAGTTTTATTTTTTATTTTTCATATTTCTATGTTTCACCTCCTTATAGGCTAGATGGAACTTGATAATGTAGATATTTGTTAACATTTGTATCTCTTTATCCAATTACTTTACTTGGCATTAGAGTTGCTTCAAGATATTCTTTACATTAGCTTGCTAGGTCTCTCTTTCCTCCAATTTCATAGGAAAATCTAATGATAAATGAATAAAATATTCTATAAATATGGTACTAGGGGTATTGCATATTCAAGAATGTCAACATTTGTTGAATAGGCTGAATGCCTAAATTTCTCTAAGATATAATGGATAATAAAATAATCCTAGTTCATGGAAAAAATTCAATACAAACATTTAATGCATGTTCTATTATAGATTTGACATAGATATTTTCGTAGAGGATAATATTGATGATAAATTTGTTGTGGAGAGTAATGGATTCACCATAAAAAAAATTTTACTAATCCTTGTAGAATATTGGTAGGATAATTGTGTTAACATTGAGGTGTTAGGAACTCTTAGGATCATCTTGGCATGAGAAGATGATGGTGATAATAGATGGACAATGGGAGAAGTGCGTAGGAAAATATATGCTAATGTGTTGAGATGAGTATTTAGAGATGAAAAGGTAATTGAATGTGAAATACTTGTATAAAAGGGATTTATAGAAGGTGTGATGGTGAAAAATGGGATTGGGTAGTTTAGAAGCTAAGCCCACTTTCCTCCACAAATTGAAATATGAAAGATCGTAAGGAGATGATTCACTTTGACTACTTCTGAAAGAGCATCAAGGAATATCTTTAGAGTTTCTATTCCTTTGCTGCAGTGAGAGAAAGTGTACAAAATGTACAATAATTGTAAACTAAGCTAGGGAGATGTATCAAAGCAACTACTTTAACTACAATAACAGAAATGTATAGAACTATAACTAAGATATAGAGTGTAGAGCTAGAAAGAGGATTCAAATGTGTACCTATCACTAAAAGTTAGGTCTAATTAAGTTGGACCAAGGCTACGCCATGATCCCTGACACTATGTTGAGTTGGGATCGAAAACTTGAGATTCTAAGATACAAAACTGCCACATAAAGTAGAAAAAATTGGAGGACTAGGGTACTACGATTTGGTCTTGGACTAGGGAACCACGCCTTGGTCCCTAAAAACTGAGACCGGTTTCTTGAATTGAATCTACACCTATGTATTCTATCGGTATCGACAATTATGCCTCCGTCAAGTTACTATACCTGCACCTACAACTTGGAAAATAGTGTCTAGGTGGCTATATAGGGTTTTTCCTTAGTCAAACCCCTCATTTTAGTGATTTCCACCTCCACAAGTAGCCAATGTAAAGTTGAAATGTGTGTGTGCAACAACCTTGTGTGTATGCAAGATCCCAATTATAAATCTAGAGTTCTACCCTACGCTTAGAGAGTAAACCCTAAATGAATGTAAATACTTCAAATCTTAAATGAAATAATGGATCTAAAGCATGACGTAAATCTGAAAATAGGTATTACAAAGCTCATACAAATATATGAAAATAACATGAAACCATACCAAACCCTATGGGAAAGATACACGCTAATTAACAGTTGCCGATCTCCTATTATTCTTCAATATCTCCTAAGATTCAATGGATGGTGAATATGGTTAATGAAGACTTGATAAATGCTTGATTTTCTAATTGAAGACTCCACATAACCTGCAGTTTCACTTCATAAGAGACTCCTTCAATTTCTTGTAGATGGATCCTTCAAAGGAGAAAGGGAAAGGCTATATGTATGAAACCCTAACCTAGTTTTTGATCATACGGAAACCTAGAAATACTATCCTTTTGCAGCGATTTTAATTTAAATATTATAATACCGCCAAAACATGATCCCAAAATTTGGGTAGAAAAAGTAGGGACCAATGTGAATCACATCAATCCAGCCAACTTTTTCCCAAATTTTTAGGGATACAATATATTTTGATTATAATGTTATCCCCAAGTCTATGCGACAATTTAAGAGTTTTTAATATGCAAAATCGAGCCTTGAAGGTCAAAATAGGACTTAGTTAGGGCTTTTGATGAATTAATTAATTGAAAGAATAAAATAAAAGGGGGCACACTTAGATTTAAGGGCCCAATTTTATGATGTGTAGAGAGATGAAAGAGGACTTTAGATTTAATTAAATTAAATAGTTAAATTCGTAAAAGGAAATTAAAATGCAAAATGCAACACACTAAGGTGGGTGCTAAACCTAAATGTTGAATTGTACCACCCAATTAAGGACGTATAATTTATGCTGTTATATTTAGCCCCCACTTTAGTATTCATATGACACTCCATGCATAAGAAAGATAAAGTACAAAGAAGTAAACATTCATGAAAAATGATATATCCATAAGTTGTTGAATAAAGCCCCCATCGGTATCTGTAGTACATTATTAGGAATCACATCCTACAAAACCACATTGTTAGATAAAATCATAAAATCACCTAATTTATTACTAAGGAAATGATGAATTTTTTGGGTAGATATATGCCCCCCTTGTTGCGGCTTACTATTTAGTGAGGTGAAATAGGGTATCATGTTTACCATATCAAATTGTGAAAATAAATTGATGACAAATTGTCATAACCAGGTTTGATACAAGATCAAAACTAATGGAGAATCATTTGGTAAGAAAGAGAACTAAAACATAATTCCAAGAGTGTGAGAATTGGATCTCTCTAACACAAGATGAAAGATTAAGCAAAAAATGTAGAATGAGGGTTTTGAAAAATAATACTTACCTTTTTAAATTGTGAAAGAGGAAGAAGAGATTGTTATCCAAAGACATCCACCTTTGAGAATAGAGGGGATCTCTAATAAATATACCATCTTTAAAAAGAGAGGAAGGAAAATAAGAATACCCTCCTTCACCAATATTTAAGAAAAGAGGATTCTTAGTGGAGGGTGACACACTTTCACTAAAGAGAGATTGTTCATAAAAGATGTGTCATTTCAAACAAAAAATAGGTCCTAAACAAGGAATATCCATATTTTATGTAAGAAATGACATCAAATAAAAGAGATTCAACTCAGCAAACGAAAGGTGAATCATTGGAGAAAAGAATGGAGGGTTGAAATATCATTCTTGTCCCATCCCCCCAAATTATAGAGATGTGAATTACAAAAAGAGACCATTTTTAAAAGAAACATTCTTCTAAAATATGGAAAGAGATCCTCAATAGGGATATGCAAGTTCACAACATAGAAGGGTTCCTTATAAAAGATACCACTCAATTAATAAATGAACTTGATGAATAATTATAGACTTCCAACACCAAGGAAGAGGTGCTACTTAAGGATGTGTACTTAAGATCCTTATTGGGGATACTTATTCCAATATGAGAGAGGGAATTTCAAATAGGAATACACCTTTGCAGTTGATAAGAGGTCCTTATAAAAGAGACTAGTTCACAAAGGGGAAAATTTTAATATTAAGAATGGGAGATGTTTGAAATAATTATTTCCCTTCTTTCCCCCATAGAGACAAGAGATACAACAAACATAGGCCATTATGTTGCTTCTAAAGTATTATTGCATGTTAAATTGTACTATCATGAATGATAATGAGCCCCCATTGGGTAAGCTACCAATGCCACATAGTGAAAAGAAACATAATAGCCACTACTATTATTTAAATATATGATAGATTGGATGAAGCATTTGAGTATGACATGTTAAATTCTCTACAATAAATGAGATAAAAAAGATGTATAATATTATGAGTATTTAAATGTCTTGATCAAGAAAGTAGTCTCTAGTAGGAGAATAGGTCACTAAGTCACGTTCCTCTTGCACACAAATTTTCTTATGCATAGAAAAAAACTTAGGAGAGGGACAAGTATCACTTATTGGGGCCTTGTTTCTAGAAAAGATGATATTAGAATGAATAGAGGATAAAGCCTCATAAGCAAGATTGGAAATCTCTTAAGGAGATTCATAAAGAGACTTTTCAATCACCATAATTTCATTACAAGTGGGATGACTATTGAGAAATGTAGATGATTTAATTGAGATGAAGTCATCATCACTATTAAATATAGCATTCACATTAAGAGATTATCTTTTAGATAATTTGGTAGGATTTGAAGGATTATATCCAAGTCCAAATGAAGTTTCACATATGTTATTTTCTAAAGGAACCTTAATCCCTTGCTCATTTATGCCACATCCATTGCCATCATATCAACTTTTAGCTAGGATGTGAGAACCAAACCATAAAGGGATTCTATATCAAAAAGATATGTTGGGGCCTCATAGGTCTCAATATCATAATTAGATGAATAATAAGAATATTGTGAATAATTGTTTGAATTAGAAGCAACCACAAAATTGTTACTTAGTTGTTTAGACAAAGTGGGTTGGTTTTTAGATTCATCCATGTCTTTATCCTTTTTAATCTTAGGTTCTCTTGGAGGGACTTCTATTCTCCTACAAAGGTAGCCATAAAGTCTAAGGACCCCCAATCATCTTCCAAGATAACTTGTTCTAGTGAAAAAGTATCTTTAGGAGGAGATGGTGATTCAGTGTGAGTGGAAGAAGAATCATGAGTAGCCAACAAAATATAGGAATACTTGAAAATGTTGGAGTATTTTCAGAAAAATTATAAGTAGTTGAATAAGAAGATGAGGTTGGCAATGAAGCTTGTAAATTGTCAGCAAAAAACAAAGTATTCATCTTATTGTTGTAGATGAACTTAAGCTGCCTATGCAAAGTAAAAGGGACAACTTGCATACAATAAATCCAAGGTCGTCCTAATAGAAGATTGTAGATAAGATTATTGGGCATGATATGAATAGGTGTAAATAGAATAATAGGTCCCATCTTAATAAGTAAGGTTAAAATACCTAAGGATTCATTAGCAGTGTTGTAAAAGCCATGAATAGTAAGAGAATGAGTTTGAATAGAAGAAGGATCCACCTTGATCTTACACAATAATTCCATGCTACAAATATTAAGGCCAGATCTATTGTCAACAAGGATTCTTCTTATAACATTACCATTGTTAATAACAAAAACCATAAGATGATCATATGTGTATTGGATATGATGGGAGGGTAACTCATCTTGTGTGAACACAATTTGATCTTTACATTCTTATATAGGATCAATCAAAGAGCCATATTATTAAGTGTCACTGGAGGTGGAACATCTAAGTTCTTTAAAACATCTTGTAACATTCCATGATGTGTAGATGAATTTTGAATTATATCCCAAAGAGATATCTTGGTAGGAGTAGCTTTACGTTGTTCAATAAGGTCATACTCTTTACCAAGAGTTTATGATATAGGAGGTGGCTGTGGAAGAATAGGTTGAGAAGTAGGAAGTTAAGAAGGGATAACTAGAGGAGGATTAGGTTGCCTATTGTTTCTTGTATTATATGTGTGGGCAACTGAATTTTAACTCTCTCAGGTGATTTGTAAATAGCATACTCATAAGGACTCTTAGTGGGATATCCTCCTTTCACAGTAATAACTGGTTTGTTGGGAGTGGAAAAGGAATCATTTCTATAACCAATCTGAACCACAAAGAGACGCTTGTTAAGAGATTGATAATTTGGAGATGAATTAGAAACGTGAATTGTGAAGAGGAGTTTATTACGTGTTTCATAACCATTCACATGTATCATATTCATCGAAGATGGTCTGGAATCATATGAAGGTTTAGAAAAGTTGAAATTATCAACTTTTTCATAAAGAGAATTATCAACCTTAAACATTTATTCATGAGTAGGATTTTCTTTAGATTGAATAAAAGGGATATCCTCATAGAGGGGATTATTAATGATAGTGAACCCTTGTAACCTATTAACATTATATTATTCCAGAGTATACTTACAAGGGGTATGAATTTTAGAGGAAGGACCAATATTATTCATATGACAAAGATTATTGAAAGTAGTGTTGATAGTCTCTTCTTGTACAAAAATGTTATTATGAATAGGACCAATTTTAGGAGAGGGATTACCATTGGTTATTAATGATTCATCCCTAGAAGGAAGGGTATTGAAAGAAGGTGTAGTCTTATTAGAAAAGGTAGGCATCATATAGTCTCTCCTAAGGTTGAAGCTTTGAATAGTGATGTTGATCCTTCTCCTAGAGAGTACCTCTCCCACATAGATGCTTTGGTGATGCCCCCATTGGTAAGACCAATTTTTGGAAAGGGAATAATGCTATTTACTAATGCTTCATCTTTAGAAGGGAGAGCATTAATACATGTGTTATTGAAATCATCCTCTTGCCTCAAAATTTACTTAGTAGGATCTTTAGGAGAGGGGTGGAGATTCATAAGAAGGTCTAAGAAACTATCGTGATACAAAGACAAGTCAGTTGAAGGCCAACGTAAGTAATATGGCATTCGGGGAAGGGCCTCGAATTTTTTTTTGGCATGAAAATGTTTGATTTTTTTAATTTTTTTTAACAAAATGTAATGAAAGGAAGAATGCAAGCAAAACAATTAAGTAATGATGTGATTATCTAAATGCAAGTATAAAAGTGCATGAGCTATATACTTAAGGAATGAACACACAATGCATATAATAATATTTTTTAGATTTTCTATGTTTTTAATAAAAAATAAACATGAAACAATAAGATCTAATCAAAAAATGCAAATGTAAGAAAGTCGGGTTCACCAAAATGTCATGGTGAAAAATGGGATCGGGTGGTTTAGGACCTAAGCCCACTTTCCTCCACACATTGGAATACAAAAGAGACTAAGGAGATGATTCAATTTGACTACATATTGTGAAAGAGATTAAAGGAATATATTTAGAGTTTCTATTCCTTTGTTGCAATGAAAGGAAGTGTGCAAAATGTGCCATAATAATAAAGTAAGGAAGGGAGATAAATGAAAGCAACTACTTTAATTGCAATAAGAAAAATATACAGATTTGAACTGAGATATAGAGTGCAGAGTTGGAAAGAGGATTCAACTATGTACCAATGAAAGAAAGTTAGGGCTAACTAAGATGGACCAAGGTGCTACACTATGGTCCCTATCACTATGCTAAGATGGGTTCTGAAACCTGAGATTTTGAGCTATAAAATTGCCACAGAAAGTAGAAAAAAAAGGAGCACCAGGGCACCATGCGTTGGTCTTGGACAAAGGAACAACTCCTTGGTCCCTAACAACTGAGACCTATTTCTTTTCTTGAATCTGCACTTGTGTGTCCTTTCAGTTCCAATGATCGTGCCTCCATTGGATTCCTACACCTACACTTGCATCTTGGAAAATGGTGACTAGGTGGCTATATAGGGTTTTTATTTAGTCAAACACCTTGTTTTGGTGATTGCCACCTCCACAAACAGATATTGAAAAGTTGAAATGTGTGTTCTAGAACCTTATCTGTATGCAAGATCCTAAATGTAAATCTAGAGTTCTACCCTACGTTTAGAGAGTAAACCCTAAATGAATGTATATATAAATATAAATGCTTCAAATCTTAAATTCAATAATAGATCTAAAGAATGAATGTAAATCTGAAAATAGGTATTATGAAGCTCATACAAAGATATTAAAATAACATCAAACCATACCAAACCCTAATGGAGAGGTACAAACCAATCAATATTCGGTGATCTCCTATTGTTATTGAATATCTCCAAAGCTTCAATGGATGATAAATATGGTTGATGAAGATTTGATAAATTCTTGATATTTTGATTGAAGACTCTACATAACCTGCACTTTCACTTCAGAAGAGTCTCCTTCAATCAGTTGTAGATGGATCGTTCAAATGAGAAAAGGAAATTCTATATGTAGGAAACCCTAACTTTGTTTTTTTTTATCATAGGTCGACCTAGAAACAATATTTTTTTCACACCAAGTCTGATTTAGATATTATAATACCACTAAAACATGATCTTGAAATTTGAGGAGAAAAACTAGGGACCGATGTGAGTCACATTGGTTCGACCCTTGAAGGTGAAAATTGGACTTAATTAGGGCTTTGGATGAATAAATTTATTGAAAGAATAAAATAAAAAAGGGGCACACTCAGATTTAAGGGCCCAATTTTATGATATGCAGAGGGATGAAAGAAGACTTTAGATTTAATTAAATGAATTAATTAAATTCTTAAAGAGAAATTAAAATAAAAATGCAGCACACTAAGGCAAGTGCTAAACCTAAGTGTCGAGTTGTACTACCCAATTAAGAGTGTACAATTTATGATGTTATAAAAGGAAATTATATGTGTGAGAGATAGTAACTAAATAGAAAGCATTGAGTGGGACAGATAAAAATACTAATCTATTCCATAGGGGTGCTCATAAGAATATTCCCTTTTTGGTGTGATTTGGATTTTTTTTTTTCTAACCTATAGAATTAGACTTATATTTTAACTTATATAATTACCTCTTTCATTGATGGAGCTTGATTTCTTCAAGCCTTAGCTTTGAGGGAGCCTACATAGTTGGTATAATCACTTCATTAGTGTAGTTGTTTTTGGTCTCTTAATTACTTTATTTTAGTGTAATAAGGCTACCTGAACTATTTTCAAAAATTTTATGTTTCATTTTGGATATTTATTTTCAATATTTGATGTACTCATTAAATCCATCCCGACTCTCCCAAATAATGAAACTTCTTGAGCTAAGTGGCTCTTTTTTAGACAAGATTATCCTTGTAGAGTGTAAATTTATGGTGGTCATTGAGTTTGATTTTGTACTTGAGATGACATAGCTTCCTCTACTAAATAACTACTAGTGTTTGTAGGTACCTTTCTATTCTCTTCCTCTTCTTATTTATCTACTTCTTTATACAAAGTTTCTCCAAATAAGATACTATTGGTGTGATAGTTTAATGTAGAAGAATAATTCATTTCATACTAAATATTTAATCTAGCTACATCTATTGTAAGTTCAATGAACATGTTTTTTGTGTAGGTAATCAAGGTGTGCATAAGTAACTTCCTATAGTAATATTGATGGGAGTGATATACAAAATATTTAAACTTTATCCAAATTTATTATAAAAGTAGATAAACATATTCATAGGAGTATTTCAGGAACAATTAAACTTGACAGAGTTTCTTTAGAATTCCATTAACATCTTGTTTACCTATAAACTAGTATATAATATCCACATCCTAAAGCAACAATTAAAAAATATTAAAATTCATGAAGTAGGCTGACACATGAAGGGAATTGATGCGTATATATTTTTACCATTGGAGGGCTCAAAATTGGGCTTTAAGTTGGACAAGGGTACCTGGGATGACGGTGTCCAAGGACAAGGGTGCTTGTGATGCACGTGTCTAGCCTACTAGGGTTCAACAAAGAACTGATGGACCATATGATCGATGAATATTTTAATTTAAAGCAAATATGAGCAGAATCAAGCATGATCAGAGCATAGGGTAAGATAACACTAAAGCGAGGCCTAGATAATGATAAAATTGCATAGTGATAAAATTTATGATGCTACATATTGAAAACTCTAAATTTATGTGAATATTATTAAGATGTTTAATGATCAAAAGATTTTGAATTGTGTTAGTAAATTATTTTCTATGTCTTATAATAAAAACATTGGAAGGGATTAAGGGTCAGTGCAAGAAGATGAGTCCACTTTTTGGCCAAAAAGTGGAAGTGTTTTCCTTGATTTTCATGTTTTGTCTCATTTGAGCTTAAATTTTGAAACACTTGGAGATTGAATCTTGGAAAAAGTCGGGAATATAAAAGATATCCCTTTGAGTCTTCTTTCCAAATATGTAATTTAGTTTAATAGCCACATAATAAAAAATAACATTTTGAATGGAGTTCTAAAAACTATGTTTTAAAAATGGTTGTTTCAGGACCATAACATGCATGTGTACGACCCACACTTTTTGACACAATTAAAATTATTTTCTCAAGCCATTTTGGGAAATTATTTTTAATAGACCGAACATTGATGAGCATATTTTTTTGTATTTTTTTTAAATTAATTTTTTAATGACCGTAATTATCTTTTCAAAAATTTAATGTGTATGACCCACATAATTTGATGTAAACTTAAATTTTTTATTTTTTATTTTTTTAAATAGATTTTTTTTTGTAGATTGATGACATACAATTTTTTCTTCAAAATTCATTAAAATAAAAAGTTATCAAATTACCAAAATTAGGTAATATTTCAAGTTTATGGACCCGATTTAGTATAAATTAAATGAAAAATAGTTAAAATAATTATTTTTTATTTATTTTTACATATTTAGAATCTAGACATTATAATCTGAAATGGGTTTTAATTTTGTATAAAAATTATCCAATCAGAGGCACGTAAACTATTTCAGAAGTTCATATTTGTGCTTTCGCTCATGGAGATTTGAATTTGCAGGTTCATGTCTTAGGTGTGGCCATCCCAGGCCTAGCCTGAACCTAATCCTGAGGCAAGTGGCAGGTTGTGGAATCAACTTCCACAAAATGGTCCCCCGTTCCGAAAATTACCATTATTGTCAAAAAATGATAAAATGAGCCCCCCAAAAAAGGGTAAAATTGGATTTAAAAATAGGACCCCATTTTGTTTTCAAGTGGGCCCCAATTTAAGAAGAAAATGAGGGCCCATTTAGTTTTGCCTTGGACCCTCGTTTCTTTTTGCCTCGAGGGCCCAAAGCAAAAAATGAGCCCTTGTTTTTTGAGAATGGGCCCTCGTTTCTAAGAGCGCATTTTCCAACGCACGAACTTCCACCAATTTGTGACCCATTACATTGCACTTATGCTTAACTTATGTGTTATAATGTAAAGCCACCCAAAATGGTACTATTTAGTAGCTATTATGATCAAAATAAATAATTTTTTTATTATAGCCACTCCATGATAATACAAAGAGCATTATGAAGAACAAGTTAGTAAAACAAGACAATCATGGAGATTAAAACAAGACAAGTTAGTACTTTTATTCATGCCTAAGGATAAAGAATAATCTCCATTTACGTAATTCTTAGTTTTTGAATCTATTCCCTAAAATATTTTTGGTCTTTTTTAACATGATAAATTCCTTAAAATCTTCTTCATATATTACACTATAATAAGTTCAAAATATAGATAAGAGGTCCTACTATATGAGGTTAACATTGGGTCCCCTCATTAATATTTACACTCTTAGATAGACTTATCTATCCTTAATATCGTATTTACTCTTATGGTTCTATCCCTCCTATTTTAAACATATTTTGCAATCAATTTTTCAAATGGTAGGATTTATATATTATTTATGAGATGTTGATCCTATGCAATATTCGAAGATAGTGAGGCTAGGAATTGGTCCATTTTTGTTTTTACTTTTACACCAATTTTTTTTGTAGAGGCTATGAACTTTATTGAATAGCTATGTTCCAAATGTTATCTATAGTTGTTAAATCGGTTTCTATTTAGGTAAGACTGTTACCTTGGATTCCTAATTTAAATTCAACAATTTGGAAAACTTTTACGTGGTTTAGTTATTTTAACCATCCTTTCCTACTTTATCTCTTTTTACTTGTAATTCTTTTGGAAATGAAATTCTAGGGTGAGATATCTTTTTTCAAGTTTTTTTTTTTTTTTTTGTCTTGTTTCTTTGTTTCCTCTCATAACAATTTATATGCAACTTGAGAATATAGATATTTGTTAATTTTAGTGTCTCTTAATTCTATTACATTACTTTATCTTAGATTTGGTTCAACTTATTCTTTGTATTAACTTGCTAGGTCTCTCTTTTCCCCAATTTCTTGATTACCTTGATAAGATATAAATTTATTTATTTATTTCCTATACCAATTCTACTTATTCCTCTAGCCAAGAATATGTGAGATTTATCCTAATTGCATTCACTCAATAGTCATCTATCCTTATTAAGCCTCATGGATTATCTATATGTGGAGTCATTTGTGCATTAATTAAAAATAGTTGAATAGGGTCAAATAGTGCGTACTACTACTTATCAGATTGCCATTAGTTTTATGTCAAAGTTATACTATATACTCTAGTCGGTTATCTATTACCGAAATATTCAGTCAGTATGCATAGTCTAGTCGGTTACAAAAGAAAGCAGTCACAGAACACAATATACACCGAGCTATCTACCGAGTATCTTTACATGTTTACCGAGCAGCAAAGATGACACACCGAGTTGATTTACATTGAGTGAAACGTGTTACCAAATTCATTGAACCTGGACATGCATATGAAAATGTGTTACAAGATCGAGGCACATCTAACCGTTATCACATTGGAAATTGCACTAGAAGATTGTGTATGATTTCGAGGTCATCTAACCAATGAAATATTTTAAATGGTTATTCATTCAATAAATCATGTTTGTAAGATCAAAGCAATGAATTGGATCACCGTCATAAGAGATCTATTTATATAGCATGAGTTAAGAGTTAAATTGTGTGTGTGTGCATGAATGTAAGAAGACTGTTACAGAGACATAGAGGTCACCGAGAAGGTTTTTAGAGAATAGTCGAAGAACAGAGTAAATAGAAGGGTTAACCGAGTTACTATATGGGTTACCGGGGTATGCTATAAGAAAGGTAATCTATTCTGAGCACATAGAATCTACTATAACATTTCAGATGTAAAGTTGCAGATATTTGTAATGATTTTATTGTAATATTGTGAAGTTATAAGTGAAACCTTTAACAAGGTAAAAGACTCTAATCGAGTCTATAAATTGTAAAGCCTCTAACTAGGTGCAACATTTAGATTAAGTGTTGTAAAATCCTTTAGCAAGGTAGATCTAATAGATCTTGTTACTCCTAATAGGGTAAGCTATTAGAAATAGCTAAACATGTAGCTCTAATCAAGCACTCTTCATTGTTGCAGTAGTGAAGTTGTGGGTGCCATCCCCACCACAGTTTTTCTCTCTAACCAAGAGTTTCTGCGTAACCAAAATATATGTGTTATGGAGTGAATCATGTATGATTGTTATGTATTTGTTTTAGTTTTATTTTATGTTACTGCACTATTCAATTTATGCATAACAACAAAGATATTGTTGAAGAAACATTTTGAATTACTGATTCACCCCTCCCCTCTCAGTACATTAGCTTTCCATATTGGGCCTAACAATTGGTATCAGAGCCTGAATCTTGGAAAAGGGTTTAACTAGCTAAAGTGAAAGATCTTATCAATGGAAGGCTATAAACAATCTCAGAGGATTATGTATTTGCAAGAAGAGTTGGATCATGCTAATCAAGTAATTGCAGACATGCGAAGGCAAATGCAAAAATCTGTTAAACTGAGAAGAAGATTATTTGATGATTTGCAGGATTCTCAAGAGTTAGTGGAACAAATTGAGACATCATCTGAGAACAGTATATCTAAAGAAATTGAAGAAATGATTGGAGTATTAAAAGAAAAGAACAAAGCACTGGTTGATCAACTAAAAGCAATAAAAAGAGAACATGAACATTTCAACACACAGATGACTGAAAATCTAAATGCATTGACAACAACTGAGGATAAAGTAAGAGATATAGAAAGAGAGAAACTACAACTTGAAGTTTTAGTATTTGATAAGAATGATGAAATCATAAGGTTGACTGGAATTCAACAAAACCTATCAGATCAACTAGGCTATGCATATCATGAAGCAATTCTGAAGAATGATGAGAATCAAACATTGAAACTTGAAGTATTAAAGTTAACCGATGAACTTGAAACAGAGAAGAAATCCAAAGAAACAATGAAGAAGAGTTATGAAGCATCAAAGATGTTGGATGAGAAACTGAACACAAGATGACCCAACAAAGATGCAAGACTTGGTTACAAAGGAAAAGACTCTACCGAGAAGGGAATTCATACTACCGAGAGAGGAGAATCATCAAAGCAAGCTCGAAATAGGAATAACATCAAAAGAAAGAAGCCTATTTGCAACTACTATGGAAATCAAGGTCACACTACCAACATATGCCAGATCAGAAAAGGTAAGCAACCGAATGTCACTAAGTCCAATGGTTATTGTTACAATTGCAATAAATATGGTCACACATCTAATCAATGTAGGACAAAGTCTATTAACAATTATCAGAAGGCAAAATTCAAAGGGTTTTGTAAAAACTACAATAGATATGGACATAGTACTGAGAAGTGTTGGTTGAAGCAAAAGAACTTTATGTGGTATGCACACCGAGCAAATGCTAGAGGTTACCAAACTCACACAAATCCTTACCGATAGTATTCTGCAATACCATGGGATTACAATACAAGGATAAGGTGTGAATGTTGTGGGAGATATGGACATATAAGTGCCAACTGTTTTATAAGGTTTGGAATGAACAACCGAAGATCATGGAGAAATCCTGGTATGGCATGTTTTCATTGTCATAAAGTTGGACACTTAGCTAGAGATTGCAGAGATCAACCTATAAAAGACACTGAAGAAATAAAAGAAAAATTAAAGATGATTTGGATAAAGAAGGAAGTTGTGTCAAATGAAGAAAGAACCTTACCTACTGAGTCAGGTGCTCCTATTCCAAATTAATCGGTAAAGGTATGAAGGGACTACATCCTTTGAAGGTTAAAATCTTAACAGTTCCTATTCTATTATGTACTAAATTCAAAATCTGCATAGTTAAGATGTAATAGTAAGTTTGAAATTCTATCAAAGTCTTTGAAGCACTTTACAGAAAACCTATCAAGTCGGTGAATACAAGAAGTCTATCAAGTCGGTAAATGAAGGAAGTTTGGTTTCTCGGTTAAAATGGAAAAAGGAGAGTAAATTGGTTAAAGGTGAACCGAGGGCATTTAATGTTTTTGACCTAACCCACACGCAGCCCGATAAGGTATTTTGTGTATTTAAAAGCATTTTCACGGTCATCGGTCATTTACACTTACCAAGTTTTCGAGAGAGCAGAGCAAAGCGAATCAAAGGCGATGAAAACCTCCTACAAAGCAAATTCAAGGTATTTACATCAAATCTCAACACATTGTTAAGCTGGTTTACCAATCTTATCTAGTTGCCATTATCTAATAAGTATAAAGCGTCTGTCGCTTGAAATCCTGAAACCCTAAGGACTCTTTGCTAGTTGTTATCTGAAATCTTTAAATGGCACCCAAGATCCAAGATCCTATAGTTGTCAAGAATGTAGAGAAGCCCTCACTGAAATACTCTTTGACCCCCAAAGTCGCTTCTGAACCGGATGACAAAACAACCTTTTCACTCATCCTAGACAGAGTGTTGTTAGTCAAAGATGTGAGATTCTTCACCAAATGTCATGTTGAAGAACTCGGTCATGTTGAAATCAAAGACACCTATGATGAGCTATGTACTGAGGGTAAACTGAACAACAAGTATGAACACATCAAGATCAAAGGATTAACTGAAGCCCTAACCTTTCCTCATGTGTTCAAACGCCAGTGGGTCAAGTTTGTTCTGAGCAGAATTCACAATGATTTCATGTGGCTAGAAGAGCAGCCATTCAAGATCACAAAGGAAATCATTCATCTATTTACCGATTACCCTATCTATGATCATGCCTGAGCCCAGAAGATGATATCACAGAAGGAATTGACTAGTTTAACTGGAGTGGAATCTGATTGCAGAGGATTGAAACTGAATAATGTCACAGATGAAGAATTAAAATTTTCCATTAGAGTAATGGGCTACTGTTTCTTCCAATCGGCAAGGGAAAATAGTGTTCCCTATGCAGCAGTAGACTTGGCATACAAAATTGTGAAAAAGGGGATGATAATTGACCTATGTGAGGTGTTGCTAAAGAACCTATTTGAAAATTTGAACACCATCAAGAAGCCAAAGAAGAATAACTCGGCTAATACTCTAAAGTTTGGATCACTACTAGTATGCATGTTTTTCTACTTTGAATAATTCTTTCCATCAGTCGGTAAAGTTGTTTGGGAGTTACACCGACCAATCACCCATCAGATTAATGACTTGATTAAGAAGTTAGGAGATAATTTCAATGATATCATGGATGATTACTTCAGTAAATTCCAAGAGAAAATGCATAACAGATATAGGATACCACCCCAGCTAGTAGAGAAATACAAAAATGATATATGTTTTAAAGTTGACACCGATTACTGTTACGTGAATGCTGTGGAACCGAGGACTCAATCTTTGTCACCAATGGGCTACGAGAATGATTTTGACATCACAAAATAGAAAATTGATGCATTTCTTACATTGCCTAGACATGTTGTCGAGCTAAGATATGGTACCTATGAGGAAGTAAAGGAAAAGGTAAAGATGAATATTGTAGTACCCAAAGCTACAAGAAAGGCATCAAAGATGATTAAGGCAATGTCTGAGAAATTTGGAGAAGACTCTTCCTCTACACCTATCAAAGGCACCACTGTCATTACTATAGAGGAATTTGAAGCTCAAGAGGCAGCTATAACACTGAGCACTAAATTGCCTAAGGGTAAAGTGTTAAAGAGAAAGAAACACGACACATCAAAAGTCTCACCGACTCCACCTCCAGTAAAGCGACCTAACACTAGAGCATCTACAGCCTCACCGAGTAAGAAGACAAAGAGTGTTACTATTCCCAAGGTAACAAAGACATACAAGAAATCTACTTGGAGACTCATTTTGGCAAAAGAGTCTAGTGATACTGAATCAGAGGATGCAAACAAATTCTAGATTGTCAAGAGCAAGAAGGTAAATGTACATAGTGTTAAAAATTTTTGTGCTAATCTAAAAGAATATGGTGGATTTGGAGGATTTAGATATGTTAAGTATGAAACCAGTAACAATGATGAAAAGAGACAAATTGAAGAAGTTTTCATCTGCACACTTCTAAAGTTCTGGTTAGCTCCATTGGAACTAGCTAAGTCACTTCCAAATGAGCTTTACTTGCATATTGATAATAGGTGGAAGTATGCAATGGACTCAGAGAAACAAATCAGAGAAAGAAGTCTTGTCCATCTCTTTCCTGATATGTTAGTAGCTGAAATTAAATAACATCTAACAACCTACAATTCAAAGTTTCTTCTCAAACAAAGAGCCTTAAAACTGATGAATGGGCTATATATTGACGTAGAAAATGAGACAAAAGCAAAGTGGCAGGAAATCTTCAAAATCAAGGATGTTGGTGAGCAAGCTACAGTTGAAATTGTTGATGTCACTGAGCATGATCCTGATGTCACCAAGCAAGGTCCAGATGCTACCGAACAAGACCCTACTGACACTATTCAAATAGATGAAGATGTCATGGATACAGAAGCACCAGAGGAGGAAATGATAGAAGGCACTACATATGCAAAACTTGTATCTAGTGAATCCGTTTTGGAACAAGTTCAGCCTTATCCACCGGTCAAGCAACCTGTCTCAACCAAAACTCCTCAGGATACATATCAAGGCACTGAAGGTCACAAATCTGCAATAGGAGAAGGTACTACTCAAGAGAAGACATCTTAAGCACCTTCTGGCACTGTGAATGTTGCAACTGAGACACCAAGTACCGAGACACCAAAGGACTCTACAGAGGCTAAAGGAACCGATCAAAGTGTTGCCTCTACTGAGCAACCTACCGAGGGTAATCAAGCCTCACAAGCAATTGTCTTAGTTCCATCAGTGAAAGGTAAAGAAAAGAAAGTGAAGAAGCATAGTTTTAAAGTTTCTTTGTCAAAACCAATAGTATTGCCCAATGTTGATATATCAAAATTGAAAGGGCAAGCACTCATTGATTTCGGTGAACTGTGCAAAGCAAAGGCCAAACAAGAGAAGCAAATGGCCATTCAAAAGAAAAATAAAGTACTTCAGAAGGTAAAAGAACTCCTAATAGATATGCTACCTGAAGCTACAGTATCAACAGATGCAACCATCCACATTCAACTGGATGAACTCCTAACATAGATAGAAACATCTGGAGTAGATGCAACGGAGTATTCGAGCAAGTTGAAAGACAAAGAGCTCACTGCCAAAATGATAGAAGAGGTACAAAAAGCTATAGCTATTGGCAAAGTTAAACTTGTCAAATTTATTACTGAGTTGACTCCTCAACTCAAGCACATTCATTATTTATTTCAGAAACTCTACACATTTTCTTTATTCATTAAAGACATTAAGAATAAAACAGAGACAATTGAGAAAGAGATTGCCGATCTCTCAAGCAAGTTGACCATAGAGCCAAATTCAATTCAGAATTTTTATACAAAGCTTCAATAGCTAATGGTTCAACAATTGGACTTAAGAAATGAAGAACACAAGATCAAGATGGACATAATGACACTTCAAACATTATTCCTTCCACACCTTTCATCAGTCTAAGAACAGATCAACTGAGCCACATACCTATCGACTACTCAAGAGGGATACACTCTAGATGGCTTAATATCACTATTGACTGATATTCAAGCACATAATTCTTCAATGGACAGTGTAAAGGATGCACTCTCTATTGCTCTCACCGATGCTCGGAACAAGTACAGTTCCATTTTCTATCAGTTACCACCTCCGAATGGAAATTAAGTTTTGATGTTTGTCAAAAAGGGGGAGTAGTATGATAGTCTTGGGGGAGTAATACAATATATTTGGGGAGTGATATAGTTTTGATACAGTATTGAGAGAATGATATAGTATTTGAGTATAGTATACAAGGGGAGTATACTGAGCAGAGTAAGCAGAGTATCTAAGAGCAATGAACCGAGCAGTATACAAAATATTAAGCAAAGCACATAGAAAAGATCACCAAGCATGCAAAATCAGAGTTATATATAGTATATTGACAAGGGGAGTATATCTGATATATTATTTCATTAACTATTGTATATACTGTCAGTATAGTCATTTTGCAAAGTATATAGATTTTTGAGTTATAACTTTGAAAGTAGTTTTTGTCAAACATCTCAACTAATGTCAAAAGGGGAGATTGTTACTACTTATCAGATTGCCATTAGTTTTATGTCAAAGTTATACTATATACTCTAGGAGATTATCTATTACCAAAATATTCAGTCGATATGCATAGTCTAGTCGGTTACAGAAGAAAGCAGTCACAGAACGCAGTATACACCGAGCTGTCTACCGAGTATCTTTACATGTTTACCGAGCAGCAAAGATGACACACCGAGTTGATTTACACCGAGTGAAACATGTTACCAGATTCATTGAACCTAGACATGCATATGAAAACGTGTTACAAGATCAAGGCACATCTAACCGTTATCACGTTGGAAATTGCACTAGAAGATTGTGTATGATTTCGAGGTCATCTAACCAATGAAATATTTTACATGGTTATTCATTCAATAAATCATGTTTGTAAGATCGAAGCAATGAATTGGATCACCGTCATAAGAGATCTATTTATACAGCATGAGTTAAGAGTTAAATAGTGTGTGTGTGCATGAATGTAATAAGACTGTTCCAAAGACACAGAGGTCACCGAGAAGGTTTTTAGAGAACAGTAGAAGAACAGAGTAAATAGAAGGGTTAACCAAGTTACTATATGGGTTACCGAGGTATGCTATAAGCAAGGTAATCTATTCTAAGCACATAGAATCTGTTATAACATTTCAGATGTAAAGTTGCAGATATTTGTAATGATTTTATTGTAATATTGTGAAGTTGTAAGTGAAACCTTTAACAGGGTAAAAGACTCTAATCAAGTCTATAAATTGTAAAGCCTCTAACCAGGTGCAACATTTAGATGAAGTGTTGTAAAAATCGTTTAGCAAGGTAGATCTAATAGATCTTGTTACTCCTAACAGGGTAAGCTATCAGAAATAGCTAAACATGTAGCTCTAATTGAGCACTCTTTATTATTGCAGTAGTGAAGTTGTGGGTGCCATCCCCACCACAGTTTTTCTCTCTAACCAAGAGTTTCTACGTAACCAAAATATATGTGTTATGGAGTGAATCATGTATGATTGTTATCTATTTGTTTTAGTTTTATTTTATGTTATTGCACTATTCGATTTACGCATAACAGCAAAGATATTGTTGAAGAAATGTTTTGAAGTACTTATTCACCGCTCCCCTCTCAGTACATTAGCTTTCCATATTGGACCTAATAGTGAGTGCATGTGACGTCATACTAGTGCTCCATATTTCTCTTCTTTCTAACTCCCCATCTTGGCTTCATAGGTACATTTAGCCATTGCCATTTTCTTAAGAAAATTTAATAATAAATGAATAAGATACCATACAAATAGGCTACTAGGTGTATTGCATATTCAAGAATGTTGACATTTATTGAATAGGTTCAATGCCAAAATTTCTCCAAGATATAATGGATAAAAAAATCCATCCTAGTTCATGGAAATAAAGTAATACAAACATTTAATGCATGTTCTATTATGGATTTGGCACAAGTATTTTCATAGAGTATAACATTTATGAAAACTTTCTTGTGGAGGATATTGGATTCATTGTTAAAAACTATGCACTATTCCTTGTAGACTATTGGTGGGATATTTATGTTAACATTGAAGTGATAGGAACTCCTAGGATCAAATTATTGGAGAGGATGACGATGCTAATACATAGAGAATAGGAGAAGTGATTAGGAAAGTATGTACTAATATTGTGAGACACTAAATTGGAGTTGACAAGGTAATTGGATGTGAAATATTTGTATAAAAGGGATTTATTTAAGGATACTATATGTGTGAGAGATAGTAACTAAATAGAAGGCATTAAGGAGGAGAGGTAAGAATACTAACCTATTAAAGAGGGGTGGTTAGAAAAAAATCTTTTTGCTGGGATGATTTGGATTCTTTTTGTCTAACCATGTATAATTAGACCTATGTTTTAACTTGTACAATTTCCCCTTTCATTTATGGAGATAGGTTTCTTCAAGCCTTGGCTTTGAGGGAATCTATATAGTTGATATAATTACTTCATCAATGTAGTTGGTTTTGGTCTCTTCATTACTTGATTTTATATTAATGAGGGTATCTAAAACATTTTCAAAACCTTTATGTTTCATTTTGGAGATTTTTTTTCAATGTTTGAAGGTATGTGCAGGATCATGAGGGGCCAAAGGGTGGCGGTATTCTTCTTGGTGCAAATAATTATTCATCATGGATATTATTACACCTTACTTAAGTTTACCTAGGAAATGCATTTCTTAGTAGTTTGGGTATGAGACACTTGTGTGTTTGTGCCACATTGGGATAGTGTGTGTAGGAGAATTTCCACCTTTTATGAGACACTTGGGTGTTTGTACCAAATTGGGATAGTGTGTGTAGGAGAATTTCTACCTTTTATGGTGTTTATCTTCTTACTACTCTATCATATCCACTTATTGTGGAGTGATAATTCCACCTTCGGTGGGTGATCTACCTCCTGTGGAATATTTCATTGTTTCTCCTAACTACCACACCTATTTTCTACCTACCCTTGTTTCTTATTGAGCCACATGCCATGTTTGTGTGCTCACATATCCATATAGCCTTACCTATATATGTAGGCTCATATTCATTGTATGTAACTATTGAACAACTATTGCTCTACTGATCATTCATCTATTGATGAGATTACAGTTTATTCTTGTCCTATATTTTGCCTCTCTATTTTGTACATTTCATTGAGCTATTGATCTTGGCAAAATCTCACATGGTATCAGAGCCGTTACAGTGTCATTGATTCATCCTTGAGAGGCATTATTGCAATGTCAAGAGGAAGATCTGAGGAGCGACATCTTTTGGAGGCGTCCTAGACTAGATCTGACCTCGCCATTGTGTCTGGGTGGCTGTTTTTATGAATTTTGAGTATAAATTTGGCCTATTTTGGTGAAAGTCAAATTTCAGGCTTGGAGGAAAAATTTTGCCCAATTTAAGCGTTATGGTATGGATTTCGAAAAAAAAATTAATGAAAATTTATTTTTCTACAAAAAAAGATCTCATCTCTTTCCGCATTATTTTTTTTTAAGGCATAAGGGGTTTTTTTGAAATTTTTTTTTTTTGGGGATCCGCAGACCCCCTCCCCCTCCATGACCTCCATTCTCTGCATAATTTTCTACAAGGTTGTACATACCATGTAGTTCACCACCGTCTGGCGCGTGCCCTATAGACTAGTACCGACTCCCTCAGCGTTTTCTCTCGGCCTCCTCAAACACTCTGCTAGCTGACCTCCTGTCGGCCCCCTGGTCTTTCGGCCCCCATTGTTGTTCCATGTCGACCTTGCCGGGTTCTGTGTTCTCTCGTTGCCGTTACCACTGGTGTCCTTCCTGAGCTATCGACCTTTTTCCTCAGCTGCTATCATTAAATCCTGTGACCACTGGCTCCTCCTACAATCTTCTGGCACTAGGCTCCTCTTTCAGTGATCTCCCAGTTTCGGGCGCCCCCCGCAAACCTCCCGACACCGACCTTGCAGTCCTCCCAACACCCTGTCGGCCGACCTCCTATTCGTCCCTCACCTCTAGGCACTGGCTTCAACTCGACCCCTTCCTATCGGCTGACACCTTCCTGCCAAACACCAACTCTCGGCGGCTAGTCAACGGTAGCTTTGGCCACGTTACGTGGACCTCGACACATCTACCCACATCAATAGTTTGCATAGTCAGCCATAGGGTTTTTTGCCACCTCTCCAGTCCAATCGTCATCGCCACATCATCTATATGTACAGTACGAATGCCATTTAGGCGAGGAGGTGATTTGTTTGTGATGGCTAGACGACTGTCAAATTTAGACTTGCAGTTTGCTGACGTCATCAATTTTTTGAAATTTTTGCAAGCCCCTCTCATTGAGATTTTTGATTTTGCAGTTCAATATGTTTTGAAATGGGCTAGATTTTCATTTACTTTCTTGTGGTGGCATTATTTTTTGGTTTTGATTGACAAATTTTTCAAAAATATCAGTTTTGTGTGATTGTACCTGTCCAATCCTCGTTTCTGCAACTTCTGGGACTCCATTTGGGCTCATACAAACTCCTTTTCAGGTGCTATTTTTTTGAAAGTGCATAATACTACATCTACTCTCATAATATGCTATCAATTTACAACAATTTTGGGTAGAAATTGTACTTTTAGCATATGGTCTTTTCTTGCCAATTTGGCACTTGTATTGCATAGATCTATCTTCCTGGTCTTTTGCTTTGGAGTTCTTAGCCTATTGAGGCAGTTGTAAAACAAAATCATAATTCCACTTTGCCATTGTTTGAGAGTGGCCTATTGTACACGTACTACATATAAAGTGCCAAAATCATCTTTTTTTGGGGGGGGGGGTGTACTTTGATTGATTGAATTTGGGGGGTGTCTCTTGTGCTTTTGTGCTCTTCTTTTCTTTCCATTTTGTTACTATGGGTTCTCCTAAGTTTCCTCTCTTAACTCCCCATAATTATGCTACTTGTAAAATTGATGCATGGAGTGAACTTATGGAAAAAGGACCAACTCATTATATTGATGGAACTATTGTTGCTCCCACTGATCCTAAGGTTGATCCTATTGGTCACTTGGATTGTCTCACTAAAAATATCATGGCAATTGGTACATTAAGAAAGTATGTATCAAAGAATCTCATTTTTCATATTGAGAAATGTACTCTAATCAAGGATTCTTGGCAAAAGTTTCAAGACTTGTATGGTCAAGTTGATGAGATTAGGGGATATCAGATTGATAGTGATCTCACCATGTTATATCCCAAGAACTTTGATACTATACAAGATTATGCCACTAAGGAAAAAGATTTGAGGTCACGACTCAAGGATTGTGGCATTGATAAGAAGGATACTTAATTGATTTTTATTTGATCGACAAACTTCCACAAGAATATGCAACATTTGTTTCTAGTTTCCGAACCCATCGGATGACAATGGGTTCAAGCTACACATTGCCTACATTTGATCATTTTTCTGAAATGTTGATGATGAAACAAACTAAGCTGATAATCATGGGCATTCTTAAGGCTTCTAAGTCTCAAGCATTAGTGGAAAATCAAGGGAACAAAGGAAATCAAGGAAAGGACAACTCAAACAAGAAGAAATGGCAATCAAAGCCTAAGGACAAAGCACTATCTTCTCCACAACAAGAAGATTCATCCTCTTCCAAGAGGGACAATTCACCAAAGAGGGAGAGACCTACTTATGCCTATTGTAAAAATTTTAGTCATGAGGAGCGTCGTTGCCATTCTAAGAAGATTGATGAGCTCAAACATCTCCTCAAAAATCATAACATTGATTTGCCTAATGTCTACAAGAAGGATGATTCAACAACTTCCACTTCCTCACAATCAAAAGGAAAGGGGAAAGAATTTATGGCTTCTACAAGTGGGAAGACTCACTCTTTTGGGACAAGAAAAGGAAAAGATCTTGGTGCTACTACAAGTCATGATTCAGGGAGATGGCTTCTAAATTTTGGCCCTTCTCATCATATGGAATCTTTGAAGTCTATGTTCTCTACATTTGAGCCTTGCACCATGCCGCAGATTTTGATTGGAAATCATACATACATGGATGTGGTTGGGAAAGGAACTATTGCGAATGGGGATAACTCCTTTAGTGATGTGTTGTGTGTATCCCATTTGACAAACAATCTCCTTTCCATCTATCAAATCACACATGGCGCAACTAAGAGAATTATGGAGTTCACACCTGAGTGAGTTTTCATTAGAGACTTGGAGACTAGAGCTATCATTGTGACTGGGGTGGTTGATCATGCATATTGGTTATACTCCTTTTTAGATTTATTGATGATTATTATTTCACATATGATGATTCTACACACGATCACACTTCTTGTGATGATTCAGATTTTGAGGAGAACTTTGGGTACTTGAACTTGGGGATTCTCACATGTGACCTCGCTCTTGAGCCTTGTGTTTCATCTCCTCCTATTGATATCACATCACCTATTGCACTAGATGATGCAGATAGTGTGACAGTTTTGCCTTCATGTGATTTAGTGCAGTAGGATATTCATTGTCTTCCAGCTTCAGATTCATGGGATGACTACTTGATAGACATTGTAAGTTTGTTTGTGGAATCCCACATTGCAGATTTGGGAGACATCATTGATGATATTCATCTTCTCTTTGATGAATATGATTCTTCTTTGATTTCTGCGAGGGAACACTCTGACCCTCTTGTTCATTCTCTACATGATCATTCTTTCAAGGTTGACATGATTGCGGATTCTTATGTACAACAGTTGGAGGAGGTCTCTTTATGTTTTGAGGAGACATGTGAGTCTTTGGGACATGTTCTACATCCATCTCCACTAGATCTTGGAGTGTTTTTTCAGCAGTGTGGAGCAACTTACCACCTTTGGAGGGGGTATGTTTCAGCATCAACATGTGGACACTTGAGTAGTTTTCAGAGACTTCATTCATCATGAGTTATTTTCATACATATTCCCTTCATGATTGGGGATACTTCATGGATATACCTTTGGTTTTGTTTCTTCCTAAGGGGAAGAATGTTGTTTGACATTCATGGAGAAGTTTCTTCATACATCATTGAGCTTCTATCATTGGTGCAGATTTTACATTAAGGGGGGGATTCCTAGCTTCTCTTCTTCTCTCATGCTTCTATGAGATTTCTCTTGTATAGATTTCATCTCTCTTTTAGGGGATGGTTTTTTCCCATTGGGTTTTTCTCTCTTTCCCCGCTTTGTGAGAGATTTAATTGCTTTGGTTTGCATGCATTTGCATTTGTACATGGGTACCTAACATGGCCTAGTAGCCAGGACCCATCTTCCATTGCTTAGTTGCATTGTAGACTTAAGTGCATTCCCCTAAGTTGCACTTAAGGGGGAATGTTGGTGTAAACAATTATTCATCATGGATATTATTACACCTTACATAGGTTTACTTAAGTAATGTATTTCTTAGTAGTTTGGGTATAAGACACTTGGGTGTTTGTGCCACATTGGGATAGTGTGTGTAGGAGAATTTCCACCTTTTATGAGACACTTGGGTGTTTGTGCCACATTAGGATAGTTTGTATAGAAGAATTTCCATCTTTTATGGTGTTGATCTTGTTAATACTCTATCATATCCACTTATTGTGGAGTGATAATTCCACCTTCAATGAGTGATCCACCTCATGTGGAATATTTTATTGTTTCTCCTACCTACCACACCTATTTCCTACCTACCCTTGTTTCTTATTGAACCACATGTCATGTTTGTGTGCTCATATATCCATATAGCCTTGCCTATATATGTAGGCTCATATTCATTGTATGTAAATATTGAACAATTATTGATCTACTGATCATTCATCTATTGATGAGCATACAATTTATTCTTGTCCTATATTTTGCCTCTCTATTTTGTACATTTCATTGAGCTCTTGATTTTGGCAAAATCTCACAATTCTGACTAAAGTCTTGATTGATAGGTTGATTGATAAATATCTGTAACTTTCAAACGGTGTCAAATTTTTTGAATCCAAAACATGAGTCACATTTTATGCTTCATACACTATAGGATTAAAAAAAAAAAATTCATAAAGTTTTGACCAAGTTATGTGGTCAGACATACAATTTTTTATATTTTAAAAAATTTTAAGTGTAAAATTCATAATTAATTATTTGTTCCAAAAAAATATGTTTCACATCTGGACATGTGTATTCAACTTATATCTAAAATATTATAAAAAAATATTATGATTTGACTGTGGTTAGGGTGGTCAGACGGATACCTGCTTCTTATCTTTGAAATAATGTTGGTAATTTATTCAAATTTTTACATCAAGTTGCGTAACTCTAATTTTCTGATTTCCAATCCATGCACTTGATAAATCAATCCCAATTATTCCAAATGATTACATTGTTTGAGTTAACTGGGTGATTAACATTATCCTTGTAGAGTGTAAATTTATGATCGCCACTGAGTTTGATTTGGTACTTGAGTTGACACAACTTCCTCTACAAAATAACTACTAGAGCTTGTATGTACCTATCTCCTGTCTTACTTTTCTTATTTCTTTACTTCTTCATACAAAGTTTCTTCAAACTCAATATTATTAGTGTCATAGTCCAAAGTGGAAGAATCACTTACTTCATACCAAATATTTTATCTAGCTACATATGTTGTAAGTTGATCAAACATGTTTTTTGTGTAGGAAATCAATGTGTGCATAAGTAACTTCTTGTAGTAATATTGAAGGTGCTACATCTATTATAAGTTGACCAAACATGATCTTTGTGTAGGCAATCAATGTGTGCATAAGTAACTTCCTACAGTAATCTTCGATATACAAAATATTTAAATTTTTATCCAAATTAATTATAGAAGTAGAGAAACATATTCATAAGAATATTTCAGGAACAATTAAACTTAAAATAATTTCATTAGCATTCCATTAATACCTTGTGTACCTACAAACTGCGATATAAAATAAACTTGCTAGAACACCAATTAAGAAATATTCAAATTCATGAAACCACTAAATCAAACCCAAAATCATGAGATAAAACCACTCTCAAATATAACATAATATTATTAATATAGAAAGACGCTTGTATGCTAGTTAACCAACCCCACCAAAACATTTTCAAACTTAATAAAAATATATATATAATAACATATAATTTCCACTTTTATATTATCTCAATTCTTTCAAATAATATAAAATATAATTCATTTTGTAAATTAATTTATTATTCTCTTAACCTTTCATTCATATTTTGCTCATCTTCTCGCGCGCTCGAAACGTAGAGGCGTCTTCCACAAATATTAAACTAGGTAAAAGATGGAGATCTCAAGAGGAAGGAAAAATGGCGCTACAATGGAGGATCTGCCAGAAAACTGCGTCTCTCTTATTTTCTCATTCACCACTTTTAATGATGTTTGCTGTCTGGCCGCTGTCTCTCAGTGTTGGAGATCTGCTGCAGATTCAAATTTAATTTGGGAAAGGATAATCGATCAACGATTTGGCCAAGGAATTTGCAAAGGAATCTCTTCTGTGGGCTTCCGTTCAATGAAGAACCTCTATATCTGTCTTATCAGAGACCATAAGACCAAGGTAGGTTGAATCTGTCGCTCCTGCTTCTATTAAGAAAGCTTAATTATTCACTTTTAAAAAGTGACAAATTGTTATAGATCCAAGGAAAAACTTATTTTTAATTTTTAGATTGTATGCCGTTAAGAAAAATATTTTCTGATTTATTATGTATTAATTGTTCCATGCAGAGTATATGGTCGGATGATGATGGAAAAATTGGTTGTATGATTCCTGCGACAGACTTACGCATAGTTCAGAGTTATCACCTCCATTGTTGGGAATGGGTGAGGTTAGTATATAAGCGTTCATATTATAAATTGAATTTTATATTTCGATGCTGATTTTCGTTGTTTGGATTATATATTTTGACGTTGTTTCTCCGTTTTACATATTTTGTATTCTCTTAATCGAGAAAGGTTGACATCCCTAAATGATAGGGACATTGTTCCAACCATGCTTATTTTTAAGGTTGGATTATTTCATGTTATAAATCATTTCATTTCATTTCACTTATGTTGATAAATATAAGTAGGGTTTTGTAAAGGTCTAAAATCTTTTATATTCAGAGAGATAGAATAAAGTACAAAAGGACAATAAGGAACAATCCAAAGAAAGGATAGTGAAATTACATTAGACAAAAAAAACAATAGCTGCACATAATAGTGAAACAACAAAAAAAAACAGAAAAAAAATTAAAAATTATAGACAACTAGTTCACAAGGTGGTATAAAAATGTGCTCCAAAATAGTATAAGTTTTGAAAATACTAGGATTGACTTCCCCTAACTTTATTTTCTTGAGATTGAGGGAGAACATAACAGTACTTACTTTTTTATGCCAGGTATAGATTTGAATGAGACATCAATCTTCAAACACATCGTAGAGTAGTTTTTACTATTTTCAGCTTCAATTTTTATTTTTTTGACATAAGAAGAGCTACTTCTAGTACCATCTTCAAACCTCATAGTATTGAGTGGGAAATCCATCTCCAAACAATCTTTAGTGACATTTCTTATATTTCCATTAGTTTGAACCTCTTTAATGGGCGAGGAAGAATAATCCTTTGGGCAAGGCCAGATAGCCAATCTGGAAAGTTAGAGGGCATGTCCTTCATAAGAAGTAAATTAGGAATTCAATTTTGCAGACACAAACCATTTGGTCTCATAAACCAAGGACACTAACAATAACCGTAGTGCAATCATCTAGATTAGGAAATTAAAAGACAAAAACTTCATTCAACATTGATGTTAGCTCAACACTACTAGAGAGATTCTTACTCTAGAGTGTTACAATTAACGAGTCATCTACCTTGCAAATCCTTTGACAAAGTTCCAACCTCCATGGAAAGTTTCCTCAAGAACTTTTGTAATATTTAATTATAACAATTATTTGTAATTTATTCATAAGTAGTGGTGGGTTACACTAGCAAAAGTGGTTTGTGAACACAATTATTTAATATTGTTTTCCCCATTTATGGACCTCTAGAATAAGATATTTAATGAATTAATGAAGTGGAAAAAGATTGAATTTTCCGCTTCTCCGGTTAGGAGAATGGAAGAGGCAATGGGTGTTTCTTGGTATCCAATCATTTATTACATGTAATGCAATGTTTATGTTTCAAGAATGGGTGCCTAAGTTAGAGAAAATATTAAAAGATAAACTTGTATACTTTTGAGTTTTGCAAAGCCATTCAAAGGGTTGTGGTTGTGAGGAATGGAGAAGCTCTTTTAGGAACCTTTATTGGCACTTTTGGAACACTTGTCATCCTATAAATTCAGCCTTTGGGTGTAAATTTTATATGTAACAGTTGAATGTAGATTTATTTGTAGAAACAAAGTACGAATGGGTGACATAAAGAGGTTGTTCACTTGTACATAGGTGCTACTATGTTGGAGGGAAAGAGGGGAATGGAAGTGATTGTATTGTAAACATTTTTATTATTGATAATGTAAGCTTGCCCTCTCTTCTCAATGTTGAGTTTTTTCATAAGGTTTCCCCACGTAAATCCTATGTCATATGTTGATTTTAGGTTGTTGACTTATGTGTTATTGCTTCTATCTTATTCTAATATTAATTAATATTTATTGTTGTTATAATTTCACATAAGATAAATTTATTAAGCGTGGTTTGAATGTTGATTTTTAATATCATAAGGAAGAAGCATCTAATCTTAATTTTCCACAATTTTAAAGAAATATATTTTTCAGATTTTCATTGAACCTTTAGATTTTTATGTTGCATCTATCTAAACCTTGAATATGATCCTTTGATTAGCTTGTTGGATAGAGATTTTGTTGGCATAATGGTGAAGGAGCACCTAGGCCTTAGGCTTATAGTCCTTTCACAATTTTGGCTTGTACTGACCTTATCCAAGTCAGGTTCCTAATAAGGACTCTAGGAGGGTCCAAGGAGTGAGTCTGATGTTTGTTTTGAGTCAAGTGTAGGCCTAGTTGAGTTGGTTTTCTTCCTAGGTTTTCACTTTGTGAGTAGGTAGTAGTTTGAGTAGTTGAGTTTGGACTTCTTGATGGTCAAAAGTGGCATAACTTGAGATGAGCATTAGGGAGGTTTAGTATGGTCTACAAATTATTAAAAATTCATGAGTAATGACTTAAAATAGGTTTAATAGGTTGCAAAGCAAAAAGTGAAAAGTTGTAAAAGTTGTCATGATAACTTTTGTCCTAAAATGCTTAGCAATGGAGTTAGGGATAGCACAACGCCCTATAATATCTCCACACATGGGGAAGACTATAAGAAACTCCTCTTGCATGGTTACCAAGGTTGAAAGTTTAATTTTCTATGATCAACAATTTGAAACTACTCATTTTCGGATTGTTATCACTGTTTTGGTCTTATTTTGCTTACAATGTGAATACAAATGGATTGAATCCATTGATCCAATTATGGATTGAGTTTCTTTGGTGTATTTCAGAGTCATTTGCTTCATTTCAAGCTTTGTAGTTAGTGTGTGTTGGTGTTTTCATAGTTTTGTTTTCAATCAGCCAGTTTTGGCTTGTATATAGCAATTTCTTGTAAAATGGTTGCCCCATAAAATCCCTCCGTGCTACCATCACGACCTGCTAGGAAATGGAAGGAAAAAACTTGTAAAATATATATATGTAGGGAGAATTTCTTGAATTGGTGTTTGACATGGCTTCCACCTTGTTCTAGGCGAGTCCAGGAGCAACCCGACTATAGAAGACAGGGTGAAATTTGAGTGCATAGTGTAGAGGTGAACACAAAACCACAACCAAATCATTTGGAGGGGTCCATGAAGTCCATGCACAGATTCCATAGCAAGGATAAGCCTTGACAAGACCTTTTGATGTACATTTAACACACTTGACCAGTCACTATGGGTTAGGAGGCCTAGAAACCCTTCAAAACCCTCATTTTTGGGCTAGGGCAATGTATGACAAGCTAGGAAACCAAAACCACCAAAATAAATTGGGAATAGGTAGTGTTTGAAGAAAAACTAACCTTTTTGTAGGGTCTTTTGGATCATTTTCCCCTAAACCCTCAAAAACCAGATTTTGGAGGCCTAGTAGGGGCTCAATCCTCATAGCCCTTTTCTAGTCAAAATGGTGAAATCAGTAGGAAGAATAATGGATGCAAACCACAAATTAACCCAAATGGAATTTATTTCATGTTAAAATCCACCTCCAAACCTTTACAATGACTCACAACAACATGGGGATGAATTGACAAGTAGAAGTCAAGACAACAAGAATGAGCATATGGGAAACACTTTGAATTGGTAGGGTTCCTAGATAAACACTGGTTTCAAACACCTTGATATTGGAAAGAAGAAAGCCCTAGAAGAGATTGAGAAGGAATTCAAGGTCTTGGAGCATAGATAGACCTGGAGAGGCTAGTGGAATTGAGCAACACCAACTAGGTGAAGTGTGAGCAAGCTAGGTGAACCCCATCAAATTGGTATCAGAGCCTATAAGATTTGGGCTAGGTAAGTAGATATCCTTAGTGGAATCTATAGGAGACAACAACATGGTGACCAATGCAGATTTGGAAATGAAAGTGGATGATTAGGAGGAATAAAATAGACTCCTGAAGGAGAAGTTGATTGAATTGGAAATTAAGCTTGGTGAGATTGACACCAAGGCAGATGAAGTGTTGGTAAAGGTTGAAGGAGTAGAAGGGAAGGGTAAAGAGGTGTTAGAGATAAAAAAAAGTACCTAAACCTGATTCTGTCTTAGAACAAGAACCTTTCCTAAAGGCATTGAAAGCCTTAAGTGGTAAATCACTAGAAGGATTTCCATTGTTTACCAGCAAGATGGAAGTAGAAGTTCTTCTAAAATGGATAGAAGGCATGGAGAACCATTTTGAGTGTCAAGGAATAATAGAAGCCGAAAGAGTTAAAGTGTCCAAGTCTAGGATGAGTGGAGCTTCTCTCACATGGTGGAAATTTGTGCAAGATGAGAGAAAGAAAATGGGCAAAGCACCGATCTCTTCTTGGAAAGGGATGTTAGTAAAAATCAAAGAAGTCTATCTCCCTGATGACTATGAAGTACAGATTCATAGGAAGAGACAAAACCTAAGACAAAAAGAGCTTGATGTAAGTGGCTATACAGAGGAGTTTCACAAAGTTAGCCTTAGATCTCATGCGGTGGAAGAAGAAAGTCTCAAAGTTTCTAGGTACCTAAATGGTCTACGGTGGAACATCCAAGAGGAATTTAGTCTAATGAGCCCAAAGATAGTTCATCAAAGCTATCAACTTGCCCTTAAAGTGGAAGAAAAACTAAAAAAAAACATGATTCAAGTAGTAATAGGGGCAGAGGTAGAGGAAAAGAAAATAGAGGCCATAGGGGAGGCTTTGGAGGAAGAAGTTCAAAGCAAAGAACACAAGGTGAGTCTAAACTCACTGAGCAAAAAGAAAGTGACACTGGTAAAGGAGGATTCAATAGAGGAAGGGGGTCAAACAGTGGTTTTAGAGGAAGGTCTAGTGGACAAGGTAGAGGTTCCTCATATTTTGCAACAATGAAGTGTTACCATTGCGACCAACTTGGTCATTAAACATATAAGTGTCCAGAGAAGGGATCATCATCACAAAATAGTGAAAGGAGAGTGAACTAACTTCAAGAAGAGACTTCAAGCAGTAAGACTTCAGAGCTTGTCTTAGAATCAGAGGTAGGTGACAACTTGATGATAAGGAGAACTTTGATAAAAGAACCCATCCGAGAAGAGCCTAGTCAAAGGAGGTCATTATTTAGGATCAAATGCTAGTTAATGGAAATTTTTTGCAAAGTTCTCATTGATTCAGAGACAACAAACAACATTGTGTCAGAAGAGACAATGAGTAATCTTAAATTACAAAGGATTCATCACAACAACCCATATAGAGTCACTTGGTTGAACAAAGGCCAACATGTCCTAGTCAATGAGCAAGCATGGGTGGATGTTACCATTGGGAGGTATAAGGACAAAGTGTTATGTAATGTCCTACCCATGGATGCATGCCATCTTCTATTAGGAAGACCATGACAATTTGATAGACAAGGTATTCATGATAGAGCCAAGAATGCACACTCATTCAAGAAAGATGGAGTCACATTCAAGATCCAATATATCCTTGAGGAGGGTGAAAAGAGCACAACAAGTCCTAATGTTCTTTTCATGAGTGAAAAACCATTCTTGAAGACACTTGAGGAAGGTGAAGGTATAGGGTTTACATTAATAATGAAGCCTAAAGAGGAAGAAAAGAAAGAGTGGCCATATTTTTCAATAGAGGTTCAAGACCTATTGAAGAAGTTCAAGGGAATAGTGAGTGATGGACAACCAGCCACCTTACCTCCTAAAAGAAACATAAGTCATCAAATAGACTTTATCCCCGGATCATCCTTAGCTAATAAGGCTGCTTACAAAATGACTCCCCAACAAAATGTTGAGATTGCCAAGAAAATCCAAGAGCTTTTAGACCAAGGCCTAATTAGGAAAAGAATTAGCCCTTGTGTTGTACCTACAATTTTAGCCCCAAAGAAAGGTGGTACTTGGAGATTTTGTACTGACTCTAGATCTATAAATAGGATCACCATCAGATATAGGTTCCCAATTCATAGAATAGAAGATCTAATGGATTGTTTAGGGGAAGCCAAGTACTTTACCAAGATTGACATTAAAAGTGGATACCACCAAATTAGGATTAAGGAGGGTGATGAATGGAAAACTGTATTCAAGACAACATAGGGTATTTATGAATGGCTTGTAATGCCATTTGGCTTATCCAATGCTCCAAGAACTTTCATGAGACTCATGAATGAGGTGATGAAGGACTTTATAGGTAAATTTGTGGTGGTATACTTAGATAATATTCTCATTTTTAGTAAGGATAGGGCAGATCATATTAATCATTTGCAAAATGTGTTCCAAAGATTGTATGAAGAGAAGCTAACCATGAACTTGGATAAGTGTGAATTTGTTAAGCAAGAGTTGGTTTACCTTGGGTTTGTGTTGTCTCAAGGAAACCTCAAGATGGATCCCAGCAAGGTTGAAGCCATAGTAAAGTGGCCTACTCCTAAGTCAGCAATAGAGGTGAGAAGCTTCCATGGACTAGCTCAGTACTACAAGAAGTTCATTAGGCAATTCAGTGCTATATGTGTACCAATGCTAGACACCATTAGAGGTGGAATGAAGGAAAAGTTTTAGTGGAATGAACAAGAAAATAGAGGATTTGAAACCTTGAAAGAGAAGATAGATACTCAACCGGTGTTGGTGTTGGCTAGTTTTGAGAAGCTCTTCACAGTGAAATGTGATGCAAGCAATGTTGCAGTGGGTTCTATCCCAAGCCAAGAAGAAACACTAGTAGCTTTCTATAGTGAGAAGCTAAGTGACGCAAAGAGGAAATACTCCTCTTATGACTTGGAATTATATGCTTTAGTGCAGGCTTTAAGGAAATGGAGACACTATCTCCTTCCTAAGGAATTTGTAGTCTATATGGACAACCAAGCTTTGAGCTTTCTAAAATCACAAGGCAAACTCAGTCAGAAATACATGAAGTGGGTGGAGTACATGCAAGCCTACACATTCACAATCAAGCACAAAAAAGGACAATTAAACTGGGTTGCTGATGCATTGAGAAGAAGACTCTTGACAGTCCAAGAAATTCAGTTAAGGAGCATAGGTGTGGAGAGTTTTAGAGACTTATATCCAGAGGATGAAGACTTATCAAGTGCATACAAGGTGTGAAAAGAATACCAAAATAGTTTACATATTGAGTATTCAGATTTTATCTTGCAAGATGGACTATTGTTTAAAGGTGGACAAGTTTGTGTGCCTAGAGGCTCAATCAGAGAAAATATCATACAAGAGAAGCATAATGGAAGCCTTAGTGGTGTTTTTTGATGCAGGAGCACCCTTCAAAGGGCTCCCACAATTTGATTTTGTTCTGTTCTTTCTTCTTTAAGAAGCCATTGTAAATAAAATAAGAGCCATGTGCTCATTGGTTCTAAGTTTAGGTCCTAGGCTCATAAGTCATGGTTGAGATTTTCTTGAAAATAGAGGGTATGTGTGTCTGTGAGGTGTTCAGGGTCCTTCTTAGCATGGTGGTGTCCTTAGAATATCCCAATGTGGCCCTAGGAGTCAAGAAAAGCAACATTGAGAACGTTGCTCAAAAGTTGCAAAAGTTGCATGACAACTTTTCAAAGTTGTCAAGCAACTTTTTCCACCTAGTAGGTTAAAATCCTTAGTTTAGCATGGAAAACCCTAATGTGGGCACATGGACTGAGGAAAGGGTAGTATATGTAGTTGCAAACCCTAAGATGATGGGTTGGATGTCAGTTGTTGTACGGCCCAAGGAAAGTGACTTGACTGTGACTGCAATTTTGTTGCCAGTCGGCACAAATGGAGTAAGAAAAGATTATTAATGGATTGATCTTTGAGAAAAAATATGTTGAGAGTCTTGTAAGGTGTATATACTTCCATTTTGAGTATTTAGGTTAGGTTTTGTTTTGTAGGTGTTGTGTGTTTGTAAATATCTTATAAATTACCTTCTCACTATCTAGTTTTGGACTGTTTGGAGAAAATGGGTTCTTAACTCCTTTCCCCATTGTGGAATCACCATGAAACCATGAGGAATAGGAGTACAGACCCTGTACATTATTTCAAAGCAAGCAGGGCCCTTGAAGATGCAAGGAAGCCAACTAAAGACCCATTCCTAGGCGAGACTAGATAGTCCCCGACTAGGAAGGGTTAAAGTTGCAGAGGTCCAGGAGAGCAAGGAAGGTCAGAGGAGGAGGCACCCTTTGGAGTAGTTATAGAGGGATGAGTGGAGCAATATTGGTGAAGAGGAGGAGCATCCACCAATCCAGACAAGGTGGTGAAATCAACAAACCAACACTATGACCCTGGCAGGCCTAAAAACCATATTTAAAACCCTTGAAAACCCCAAAATTCTCCTAGGGCAGTATACGGACACTTGGAGGCCCAAAACCCAAAAAATCCTTGAGCCCATGCCAAATGAATAGCAATCCTTTTGGGGAGTTTCACAAGCATATGCATCATTTGCAAGAGGGAGCCCTAAAAGTCCGGATAGGAGGCCTAATTGGGCACAATCCTTGTAGCCCTATTTTGTAGGTAAAAGACAAAATAGTGAAATCGGTAAGGAGTTGGAAGTTGAAAACCTCTTGGGGACACATGAATGCATGGATAACCATGTCTAGGACCTGTCCTATGCTTTCTAGGACCTAAGAAGGTGTGGAACAAGCCAAACCCTTATTAGCCTAAGTAACGGTTCTTTGAATCTCATGAGTAGGTGAGACCTTAGGGGAAGTAATTCAAGATGTTGGTGGGTGGATTGGGAAAGGTTAGGGGATTCCACAAGCAGTGGAAGTCCTAGAGACCCTAGGGTGTGGTTAGAACACCTGGTGATCCAAGGAAAGGATCTAGGAGCATAGACTAGGCTAGTCTATCCCATTCCCTATCCCATCAGATTGGTATCAGAGCAAGTTAAATATTTTATGGACCGTCCAGGTCTCTGTATTCTGGTGAATCAGTAGGGGAGAGTATAATGGTCACTAATGCAGAGTTGGCTAGGGAGGTAGAAGAGCAGAAGGAGAAGAACATACTCCTTGAAGAAGCTATGAGTGAGATAAGGGACAAGCTGCAAGAAGTGGTGGATCAGAGGACACATGGACCTTGGGGTGAGGACACCAAGGATAAAGGCAATAAAACTATAGACATGGATGACATTATACCTGAACCAGACCCCTTTTTCAATGAAGAGCCATTTGTAAAGGCTATTAAGGCTTTGAATACCAAAGCTTTTGAAGGATTGCCACATTTCAGTGGAAGGATGGACATTGACAATGTCATGGAATGGATTGAGGGTATGGAGAACCACTTTGAGTGTGAGGGGGTGATAGAAGCTCAAAAGGTTAAGGTTGCCAAATCAAGACTAAGGGGAGCAGCCTTGACATGGTGGAAGTATCTCCAAGAAGAGAGAGTTAGAATGGGGAAGCTACCTATTGCCAATTGGAAGGCCATGGTGAGTAAGATCAAGGAGAACTACTTACCAGAGGATTATGAAGTCCAACTTCATAAGAAGAGACAAGGATTGAAGCAAAAATACCTTGATGTGACCTCCTACACTGAAGAGTTTCAAAAGCTTTGTCTTAGATCCAAATTCCAAGAAGATGAATCTATCAAGGTGGCTAGGTATTTAAGAGGCCTAAAGTGGAATATTCAGGAGGAAATAAGCCTATGGACTCCTACCACTATCCAAAATGTCATCAGCTTGCTACCAAGGTGGAAGAGAGGAACAAAAGGAAAGGAGACTCTAATACCAGGGGAAGATGCAGAGGTAGAGATCAAATGAATCACTGAGGTGGTTACCAAAGCAAGGCAAATGAGCAAAGGAACCAAGGAGAAGCCAAGTTGACTGAGCATAGCAGTGAAGTCAATCTCAGAGGGGGCCATTCTAGAGGAAGAGGTGCACAAGGTGGTCCAAGTAGGGGTAGAGGTACCAGTAGAGGTAACTCCTACTTTGCAACTATGAAATGTTAGAACTGTGGTCAATTGGGACACCTGGCCTATAGATGCCCTGACAAGCCTACATCATCAAACAGTGGGAAGAGGGTTGCTTATGCTCATGAAGACACATCAAGCAGAAAGACACCTGAGGTGGACCATATTGAATCAGAGATTGGAGAAAATATGATGTTCAATAGGGTCTTGATAAGACAGTCGGTTAAGAATGAACCTAAGCATAGGAGAGCATTGTTTAGGGTGAGATGCAAGATCCTTGGTAAAGTTTGCAAGGTGATAGTTGATTCAGGGTCAACTGATAACATAATATCAGAGGAGGTAGCCAAGAAGTTGAAACTCATGAGGATAACCCACACTAACCCTTACAAGGTGACTTGGTTGAATCAAGAGCAGAGTGTGCTTGTTAATGAACATACTTGGGTAGAGTTCTCTATTGGAGGATACAAGGATAAGATCCTTTGTGATGTGTTACCCATGGATGCCTGTCACCTATTGCTAGGTAGACCCTAGAAATTTTATAGGAAGGTGATCTATGATGGAGAAGAGAACTCCATTTCCTTCAAGAAGGATAGCAAAACCTTTAAGATTCAGTCTTTGACAGAGAATGAAGAGGGAACCTCAAGAACACCTAGTGTCTTATTGGCTACTGGTAAAGAGTTCCTACACTTTCTACATGAGGAGGAGATAGTGAGGTGTGCCATCTTTGTGAAGCCAAAGGAGGAGGAAGACAAGTTGCAGGTAGAGGTACCCAAGGAGGTGAAGCAAATGTTGCAAGAGTATAAGGACATAGTGAGTGATGGAGCACCTACAACACTCCCACCAAGAAGGTCTATAAGCCATCAAACAGACTTTGTTCCGAATGCATCCCTACCTAATAAAGCTGCAAATAAGCTCACACCTAACCAAAAAGAGGAGGTGACAAGGCAAGTGTAGAAGTTGTTGGAACAAGGACTGATCAAGAAGACCATCAGCCCATGTGTAGTCCTGGTAGTGCTAGCATCAAAGAAGGGAGGTAAGTGGAGACTTTGCACTAACTCAAGGGAAATCAATAGGATCACCATAAGGTATAGGTTTCCTATTCCTAGAATAGAGGATTTGATGGAATGTTTAGGAGGTGCTATGTATTTCACTAAATTGGACCTTAAAAGTGGTTATCACCATATTAGAATTAAGGAGGGAGATGAGTGGACGACTGCTTTCAAAACCACAGAAGGGATGTATGAATGGCTTGTGATGCCATTTGGACTCACCAATTCCCCAAGAACCTTCATGAGGTTGATGAATGAGGTGTTGAAAGACTTCACAAGCAGGTTTGTGGTGGTGTACCTAGATGACATTCTCATCTATAGCAGGACCAAATAGGAGCACCTTGAGCATTTGAGGTTAGTCTTAGAGAGGTTGCATGAAGAGAATTTATCAATCAACCTAGAGAAATGTGACTTCTTGAAGTAGGAGCTGGTCTACTTAGGATTTGTGGTGTCTAAGGGAACCTTGAAGATGGATCCAAGCAAAGTGGAGGCAATATTGAATTGGCCTACCCCTAGAACAGGGACTGAAGTTAGGAGTTTCCATGGTTTAGCTCAATTCTATAGGGAGTTTGTAAGGAACTTCAGTGGCATATGTGCACCAATCCTTGACACCATAAAAGGAGGCCTTAAAACCAAGTTCCTATGGACTAAATAGGCTGATAAGGCATTTCAATTATTGAAGCAAGAAGTAGCGACAAAACCCATCCTACTCTTACCTACTTTTGACAAGCTATTCACATTGGAGTGTGATGCAAGTGGAATTGTAGTAGGGGGTGTATTGAGTCAAGAGGGAAGACCTGTGGCATTCTTCAGTGAGAAGCTTAATGAGGCCAAGAAGAAGTACTCAGCCTATGACCTAGAGTTGTATGCACTAGTTCAGTCTCTCATAAAGTGGAGACATTAGCTACTCCTAAAGGAATTTGTGGTGTTCACAAATAACCAGGCATTGAGTTACATTAACACTCAAGAGAAGCTTAGCAATAGACATTTGAAATGGATGGAATACCTCCAATCCTTCACCTTCACCATCAAGCACAAAAAGGGGCAGCTCAACAAGGTGGCAGATGCTTTAAGCAGGAAAGTGTTGACAATTCAAGAGTTACAATTGCAGAGCATAGGCATAGAAGGTTTCAAGGACCTCTATGAAGGAGATGAAGACTTCTCATCAGCCTACAAAGTTTGCAAGGAGTTTGAGAACCATTTTCATGGTGAGTATGCAGATTACACTCTCCAAAATGGTCTCTTGTTCAAAGGTAATCAGTTATGTGCTCCTAGAGGATCCATGAGGGAAAACCTCATCCAAGAAAAGCACAATGGTAGTCTAAGTGGACACTTTAGAGTCAACAAAACTTTGGATCTAGTGCAAAGGTACTACTATTGGCCCAAGTTGCCAAGAGATGTGAAAAGGTATGTGGAGAAATGTGGTGTGTGTCAAAGAGCAAAAGGAGGATGAAGTAATGCAGGCCTCTATCAACCATTACCAGTCCCAAATAGGCCTTGGGAATGTATAAGCATGGACTTTGTACTAGGACTCCCCAAGACAAAGACAGGTGTGGATATCATCTATGTGGTAGTAGATAGATTTTCCAAGATGAGTCATTTCATTCCATGTAGAACTACACATGATGCTAGCTATACTGCACATCTCTTTTTTAAGGAGATTGTAAGGATTCATGGACTCCCACTAAGCATTGTTTCAGATAGGGACAACAAGTTCATGGGCCATTTTTGGCAAACTTTATGGAGGAGACTAGGAACTAATCTCTCATTTAGGTTATCTTACCATCCACAAACTGATGGTCAAACTAAGGTCATTAATAGGGTGCTAGGCAACTTGTTGAGTATGGGCAGACATGGGATCTAATCATTCCTCAAGCAGAGTATGCCTATAATGATAGTGTGAATAGGACCACTGGAAGGAGTCCTTTTGAGATTGTCTATGGTAGACATCACAGGGGAGTGTGTGAACTAAGGGAACTTGGTTCCATGGAGATGAAGAGTGGCCAAGTAGAGGACTTCACTCAAACCATCAAGGAGATTCAAGAGTAGGTCAAGAGAGTCATCCTAGATTCTACTCAAAAACTGAAGGCCAAAGTGGATGAAAGAAGGAGAGAGGTTCAGTTCAAAGTGGGTGACTATGTGATGGTCCATCTGAGCAAGGCTAGAATGAAAAGTGGCAAGCCTACTAAACTACAAATGAAGAGGGTAGGACCTTGTACAATTCTATCAAAATATGGTGAGAACGCCTACAAGGTTGATCTTTCTTTAGACTTAGCCATTTCACCAGCCTTCAAGGTTGCTGATCTGATAATGTATATGGGTGAGATAGCAGGGCAGACTGAGAATCAAGCCAACGTACTGCAAGACTTGGATATGAATGCCTTACCTCAAGTAAAGCAGCCCATAGCAGAGGAGATCTTAGAGTAAAGGGTGAAGAAGTCTACTAGAAACTAAGTCTACATGGAGAACCTGGTGAAGTGGGCAGGTCAACCTGTGTCTGAAGCTACTTGGGTTGAGGAGAGCAAGTTCAAGAAGCTTAGCATTGATTTGGCTCTTCTCACTTCCCTAATTACTTAGTTTGTTGCAGAGGGGGAGTATGGTGCAGGAGCACCCTTCAAAGGGCTCCCACCATTTGATTTTGTTGTGTTCTTGCTTCTTTAAGAAGCCATTGTAAATAAAATAAGAACCATGCGCTCATTGGTTCTAAGTTTAGGTCCTAGTTTAGGTCCTAGGGTCATAAGTCAAGGTTGAGATTTTCTTGAAAATAGAGGGTATGTGTGCCTTTGAGGTGTTTAGGGTCCTTCTTAGCATGGTGGTGTCCTTAGGATAGCCCAATGTGGCCCTAGGAGTCAAGAAAAGCAACATTGAGAAAGTTGCTAAAAAGTTGCAAAAGTTGCATGACAACTTTTCAAAGTTGTCAAGCAACTTTTTCCACCTAGTAGGTTAAAATCCTTAGTTTAGCATGGACAACCCCAATGTGCACACATAGACTGAGGAAAGGGTAGTATATGTAGTTGCAAACCCTAAGATGATGGGTTGGATGTCAGTTGTTGTATGGCCCAAGGAAAGTGACTTGACTGTGACTGCAATTTTATTGCCAGTCGACACAAATGGAGTAAGAAAAGATTATTAATGGATTTATCTTCAAGAAAAACTATGTTGAGAGTCTTGTAAGGTGTATACACTTCCATTTTGAGTATTTAGGTTAGGTTTTTTTTTGTAGGTGTTGTGTGTTTGTAAATATCTTATAAATTACCTTCTCACTGTCCAGTTTTGGACTGTTTGGAGAAAATGGGTTCTTAACTCCTTTCCCCATTATGGAATCACCATGAAACCATGGGGAATAGGAGTATAGACCCTATACATTATTTTAGAGAAAGAAGGGCCCTTGAAGATGCAAGGAATCCAACTAAAGACCCATTGCTAGGCGAGACTAGACAGTACCAAGCTAGGAAGGGTTAAAGTTGTAGAGGTCCAGGAGAGCCAGGAAGGTCAGAGGAGGAGGCACCCTTTGGAGAAATTGTAGAGGGGTGAGCAGAGCACCATTGGTGAAGAGGAGGAGCATCCACCAATCTAGACAAGGTGGCGAAATAAAAAAACCAACACTGTGACCTTGGCAGGCCTAAAAACCCTCTTTAAAACCCTCGAAAACCCCAAAATTCACCTAGGGCAGTATACAAACACTTGGAGGCCCAAAACTAGGAAAATCCTTGAGCCCATGCCAAATGAATAGCAGTCCTTCTAGGGAGTTTCACAAGCATATGCATCATTTGCAAGAGGGAGCCCTAAAAGTCCGGATAGGAGGCCTAATTGGGCACAATCCTTGTAGCCCTATTTTGTAGGTAAAAGACAAAATAGTGAAATCAGTAAGGAGTTGGAAGTTGAAAACCTCTTGGGGGAACATGAATGCATGGATAACCACGTCTAGGACCTATATTATCCTTGCTAGGGCCTAAGAAGGTGTGGAACAAGTCAAACCCTTATTAGCCTAAGTAAGGGTTCTTTGAATCTCATGAGTAGGTGAGACCTTAGGGGAAGTAATTCAAGTTGTTGGTGGGTGGATTGGGAAAGGTTAAGGGATTCCACAAGTAGGGGAAGTCCTAGAGACCCTAGGGTGTGGTTAGAACACCTGGTGATCCAAGGAAAGGATCTAGGAGCATAGACTAGGCTAGTCTATCCCATTCCCTATCCCATCAATTTTGGAGTCAATAAGACTCAAGAGTTGGTTTAGAGGTATTATTATTGGCCTAGGATGAATCAAGATGTGAAAAATTATGTGGAGACTTGTATTGGTTGTCAAAAGCCCAAGGGCACTTCTTCAAATACCAGTTTATACCAACCTCTTCACATACCAAATAGACCTTGGGAGGAATTGATGTGTCTTTTGTACATGACCAAACACAAAATAAAATACCTAAAGGTACCTTATCCTCTCTTGAACAAATTTTCCTGACTGTGGAAGATCTCGCTGAAGAATCAGTCGGAGTAACTCACAAGTTCTGATATGTAGGTTCTCTACATGTGGTTAAGCTCTTTGCGGTACGATATGATTTTGCTGGAATCACAAGGGGACTTACTTTCGACAACCTGAGCATTTGATTCACTTTGGATATTACTGGAATGTGGAATTTCACTGGCCCTTGATTTTGAAAAAAAAGGAAAAAAGGATAAAGGTTGGAATGAGATCTATTTCTAACACTAAGAACGTAAGAGCAATGAACGACCTTTGATGAAATCTTAACTAAGTCTTACTTTGACATCCTAGGATCATCTCCACAAGATTACTGTGATCTTCTGAGGAAAGCTTTATGATGTTTAGATCACCGCTACAAGCATGGAAACTGTGAGGTTGATGCATATCAATGAAGAAGCGATAATTGAAGTTAAGCTTAAGTTGAATGATTCTAGTTGACTACGCAAGGCAAGTTTGCAATCAAAAAGCCGCTAGTAGTATGGATATACGAATTTCACCGTTGATCATACAAATTTCTTCCATTCACCTAATAACATGAAATCAAATTTTAGAAGTATAGAGACCATGCAAATTTTTGAATCAACCCATAGAATTCACCATTTCTTCAATGAATTTTACAAGTCTTTTGCAACAATATCTTGGCAACAATCTTTGCCTTCTCTTTCTACTCTACTCTAACTATTTCCCACTCTCTGACTATTCACTATTAGATAATTATTAACTATTATGTGACTATCCCTTTAGCTGACTATTAACCTATACAAATGAGGAGCCAAGGCTTTATATAGGGAACCTTTTATAAACAGACGACTCTGATTAACTTAGAACCAATGGCTAGAATTACAAGATAGAAACCCTAATTAGGGTTTGTTACAACAAACTTACTCTAGCCAATGAGAAAATTACATTTCAAGAGTGAGGACCAATAGGAAGGAGGGGTAGGTGCCTTCAAGTTTGTGTCATCCTTGATGAGTTAGGTACATTGAATCTAGACACGCTGAGGTGGACCAATCCGACTGGAGGAATGATGACTGGGATGCCACCTTGCCTAATGCTTGTGACTTGGTTGATCCTCTTCTATCTTTGATATGATGAATGATGTACTTCTTTTACTTGACTAGGCTTCCTTATTGTCAAGTCTTCCTTGTCCAGTAGCAATTATCACCTTGAAGTGTTGGCAAAGCCTTTCTTTGTCATCTTGTGGTAGAATGAGGTCTTGTGGCTAACTTGAAGTCTTTGAACACCCCTAGTCTTCCAATGCTTCAAAGAACCTTGAGTCCTCCCTTGTGCATGTGGAACATCCTTGATGATGATGGACTGGAAGAGGTCGTCCTAGCCTTGGCCTGGTCTTCTTCCATCTACAAAACCAACCAAAAGGTGATTAATGACACATAATGAATTCATTCTAAAATAGCATTTCCTACCTTAAATCATCAAGAAGAAGACATTAAAATGAAGTTTTCTCAATTTTCTCCCTAGGGATAGACCCTATAAAATTTTTGCTCTGGACCCTTTGGAAGGGTCAGGAGCGAATTTTGCATTCCTGGCATAAATTCTTCTCACTTTGTGACCATGCTTGCTTATATGCATGCCTAAGGATCCCTTTAATCTTAATCAATACCAAGTTTGAGGTAAAATTGGAGCAAGATGGAGTATTTAAGAATTTCACTCCAGACCCTTTGGAAGGGTCATGAGAAAAATTCTTGTTTAGGCTCAAGTTATATCAATTCTCCACTCCAAAATGTCTCCCAAGACAAGTATACAGTAGCCTTCTCTCCACCAAGGCCTAGGAATCCATCTCTTGACCTTCATCATGAGCAAATTAGGTGACATTGAGAATTTTGCTCTAGACCCTTTAGAAGGGTCAGGAGTGAAATTCTTGACTTGCTTGTTTTCCTTCACCTAAGTCTACTCTTGTCAGTTTTCATACCTGGACTTCCATTTTTGAATCCCTCTCTCAACATGGAAAAATTTGTTTGACCGTCAAAATGGCTACAAAGGAGAATTTCGCTAAGAATCATGGCTAGGGATAGGACCTATTTAGGATTTTCACCCTAGACCCTTTGGAAGGGTCACGAGCGAAATCCTAGTTTAAGCTCAAAACCTTAATCATTGGTGGCCACAATCAATTCAAAGGCATGCCTAGGGGTCCTTACAAGCTCGATCTACCTTGATCCACAATTAGCTTGACACAAAAATGGAAGGAAAAGAGGGATTTTTGGAATTTCGCTCTAGACCCTTTAGAAGGGTCAGGAGCAAAATTTGCATTTTAGGACAAATTATATCATGTCTCTCACTCCAAATCACCTCAAAGGTCAAGAAAATGTTTCTCCAGTCTTCCCTAAGCTATAAAAACCAAAAGTTTGACTTTATTTACAAGGGAAATAGGTGATCTTAGGAATTTCGCTTTGGACCCTTTGGAAGGGTCAGGAGCGAAATCCTAGTTTTTGCTCAATTCCTTCAAATTTATTGATCACTAGCAACTCAAAGTCATTCCTAAGGACATATCCAATCCTATCTCATCCTGACCCAGACTTGACTTGGCACAAAACTAGGAGAAAAGAGTGGTTTTGTGGAATTTCGCTCTGGACCCTTTAGAAGGCTCAGGAGCGAAATTCCTACTCTAGTCTTGACTCTTCATCTCTTCAACTCCAATCTTCTCTGGAAGGCAAAAATACATCAATCTCCACCCACCATGTCCAAGGAACAAGGATGTTAGCCCAAACAAGGGAGAAAATAGTGTGTAGGTATAATTTCACTCTGGACCCTTTGGAAGGGTTAGGAGCAAAATTAAAATTCGCTTTGGACCCTTTGGAATGGTCAGGAGTGAAATTTGACATTTTGGTCTCTTCGTCAGGATTCATATATGGAATATAATATTTAAGTATAAGTGAAATTTCCTTATATCTTTCTTCTTTCTTATACTTTAAGTTATATTCTAAATATACTATTATGATGTTTGAGAGTGGTTGCGGACCTCCAGGAGTTATAATGAAAAATCTAGTTTTTGGAGGATTCTTCAATTTTCCAGACTTAGTCAAATTTCAGAATCAGGATGACATTCTAGACTTAGCCAAATTTTAGGACATTTGAAGATCAGGATGACATTCCAAACTTTATCACTCACCAATTTGACCTAACTCAAACTTTCAAAGATGATATTCACTCACCAACCTTCATTGACCTCCTCAAACTCAAACAAGACACAATTAGCAACAAGAGTAAAACCTTGTCCTAAGGAAGACTTTCAAAGATGACCCTAACCCGGAGCATCCACTGACTCAACTTTAGCTAAAACAGAGCCTGCTCTCTTAGTGATCCCTCTAGCAACACTCAACATGCAAAGGCTAATAGACAAAACCCTAAAAAACTTAGAAACCCCCCCCCAAAAAAGTAGGGGTCCCCATTTGCAATGGGGCAATGTGTGAATACGTCACAAAAAGAGTGCATTAGTATGGACTTTGTAGTAGGTTTACCAGGGACAAAGTAGGGATTTGACAACATTTATGTCATTATGGACAGATTTAGTAAGATGGCCCACTTTGTGCCTTGCAAGACTACTCATGATGCATGCCAAATAGCTGATTTTTTCTTCAAGGAAGTAATAAGGATACATGGTTTACCCATGAGAATTGTTTCATATAGAGACTCAAAGTTCATGAGTCATTTTTGGAAAACACTCTGGAAAAAGCTTGGCACCAACCTATCTTTTGGATCAGCCTACCATCCATAAACAGATGGGCAAAATGAAGTGGTGAATAGGAGCTTAGGGAACTTATTGATGTGCCTTACCAAAGAGTATGGTCAGACATGGGATCAAGTCCTTTCACAAGCTAAATATGTTTACAATGACACAACAAATAGAACCACTGGTGAGAGCCCATTTGAAGTGGTCTATGTTCACCCAAGGGATATATTGGAGTTAAGAGACTTAGGGAATGTGGCAACAAGAAGTGGATATACAAAAGACTTTTCTTTGTCAATGAAGGAGGTACATGAATCAATCACGAAAGCATTGAAGGAGAACACTAGTAAGATCAAGCAAAAAGTTGATGAGAGAAGGAAGAACCTACAATTCCAAGTAGGAGATCTTGTCATGATGCACCTAAAAAAAGAAAGGCTACAACAAGGAGTGCCTAGCAAGTTGCAAATGAGAAGGTTGGGTCCATGTGCCATTCTAGCCAAGTATGGATAAAATTCATACAAGGTGGACCTACCTAGTGACATAGGATTGTCACCGGTTTTCAACATAGAAAACTTAGTTGCTTAAAAAGGACCAATCCAAGGTTTAGATTGTAGTCACTCAGAGGTATCAGATGATGCAAACAACCTTCAATTACCAGCAAAACCAAATCCAAAGGTTGAAAAGGTATTGAGTTCAAGGATCGCTAAGAAGACAAGGAATGAAATCTATTGGGAGCACCTAATCAAATGGAAAGGTATGGATGATGCTGAAGCTACATGGGTTCTTGAGACAAAGTTTAAGAACTTAAGCATTGATCAAAATTTGATTCCCAAGGAGGTGACTTAGTTTTCTCTTATTTGGGAGAATGATGCAAGAGCACCTAGGACTTAGGCTTATAGTACTTTCACAATTTTGGCTTGTATTGACCTTAGCCAAGTTAGGTTCCTAATAAGGACTCTAGGAGGGTCCAAGGAGTGAGTGTGATATTTTTTTTGAGTCAAGTGTAGGACCAGTTGAGTTGGTTTTCTTCCTAGGTTTGCACTTTGTGAGTAGGTAGTAGTTTCAGTAGTTGAATTTGGCCTTCTTGATGGTCAAAAGTGGCATAACTTGGTATGAGAGTTAGGGAGGTTTATTATGGTCTAGGAATTATTAAAAATTCATTATTAATGACTTAAAAAAGGTTTTATAGGTTGGCAAAGCAAAAAGTGAAAAATTGTAAAAGTTGTCATGACAACTTTTCATCACAACTTTTGTCCTAAAATGCTTAGCGATGGAGTTAGGGATAGCACAATGCCCTATAATACCTCCACACATGGGGAAGACTATAAGAACCTCCTCTTTAATGGTTAGCAAGGTTGGAAGTTTAATTTTGTATGATCAACAATCTGAAACTACTCATTTTCGGATTGTTATCACTATTTTGGTCTTATTTTGCTTACAATGTGAATACAAATGGATTGAATCCATTGAACCAATTATGGATTGAGTTTATTTTGTGTATTTTAGAGTCATTTGTTTCATTTAAATCTTTGTATTTAGTGTGTTTTGGTGTTTTCATAGTTTTGTTTTCAATCAGCTAGTGTTGGCTTGTATATAACAATTTCTTGTAAAATGGTTGCCCCAAAAAATCCCTCTATGCTACCATCATGGCCTATTGGGAAATGGAATAAAACCACTTGTATAGTTTATATATGTATGGATAAGCTATGGAAGTGTTTTTTTACATAGCTACCACCTTGTTCTAGGCAAGTCCACAAGCAACCCGACTGGAGAAGATAGGGTGAAATTTGAGTGCATAGTGTAGAGGTAAACACAAAAACACAACCAAATCATTTGGAGGGGTCCATTAAGTCCATACAGAGTTCCCATAGCATTGATAATCCTTGACAAGACCTTTTTATGCCCATTTCAAAAACTTGACCAGTCACTGCTGGTTAGGAGGCCTAGGAACCCTTAAAAACCCTCATTTTTAGGCTAGGGAATTGTACAGCAAGATGGGAAACCAAAACCACCAAAATAACTTGGGGATAGGTGATTATTTGAAGAAAAACCAACCTTGTTGCAGGGTCTTTTGGACCATTTTCCTCTAAACCCCTAAAAAACTGAATTTTAGAGGCCTAATAGGGGCTCAATCCTTGTAGGCCTTTTCTAGGCAAAATGGTGAAATCGATAGGAATAATAATGGATGCAAATAAAAAATGGACCCAAATGAAATTTATTTCATGTTTAAAGCCACCTCCACACCTCTTCAATGACTCACAACAACATTGGGGTAAATTGATGAGTTGATGTCAAGACAACAAGAATGAGCATATGGGAAACACTTTGAATTGGTAGGGTTCCTAGTTAAACAATTGTTGCAAACACCTTGAGATTGGCAAGAAGCAAGACCTAGAAGATATTGAGAAGGACTTGGAGGTCTTGGAGCATAGCTAGACCTGGAGAGGTTGGTGGAATTGAGCAACACCAACTAGGTGAAGTGTGAGCAAGCTAGGTGAGCCCCATCACATAAACCTTACTATATAATATTGTATAATATGGTTTGTTTAATGGTATGTATCTATCTGCTTGTTTCTCCATTTGACAATGCTATTAGTCTATTGTTCCTCAATAGTGATATAACTACTTTATTTTTTAATATATTTACCTCAGCCAATAATACTTATTATTGCCTTGTTTTCATCTCATATGCTCTTTTATTTGGTATAAGAGAAATATCGATTTTGTCTCCTTGAAGAGTTATGTACTTGTGCATTGGTAGCTACAATTATGGAAGTTGGAGGACTACGCAGATGCAAGTTTGTGATATGAATAATTAGAACATTTAAATGAAATTCATGGGAAGGTGATTGTGAAGGTTATATTTTGGAGACAAGTTTGATATTTGGTGTTGAGATCAATATGGATTGTGGTTGAGGGAGCTTCAGAGTATATGATCGATAATAATACCCTACTATATTTAGGCCTATTTTAACCATAATCAATCAATATCAACCTACTTCTAACATAAACTAAGTTGATTAGAAGATAAAACTATCTTAACTTGAATCAAGTCATTGATATTCCATAGTTCCAATTGATTTTTCAATTATTAATGGGTAAATCGTACATCTATTGTACTAAATAATCAATCTATCATTCCTAATTATTAATACAAATGCCATCCTTAATCAATACTTCGGTTTAAGGAAGAGGTGGATTTGTACATTACCAAAGTTCTTAGATACCATAATACAATAGGTTTCCTCAAAGTTTATAGATCCAAGCCCTTATAACAACTGAGTGGGTGTGAAATGAAGGGTCATGCTTCTTCTATTTATATTCCTTTCAATGATTGACTTAATAAAATAAAACTTAACTATTATTTATCAATAATCCTTATTGAATAATTAATATTTGTATTAACTAAATGATATACTCATTGTTGCCAATTAGCCTTCTTATTATTCATTGTCCTCATGATAATTGAATCATAATCTTCTTTAAGATCAATGTTTTAACATCATGAATTATTGTCTGATGAATTCTTTATATCGTGCTTCTTTATAACCGATATCGATTAGTGGATGGTTAACATATTTGTTTTAATTGATATTGTAATAGTTATCATTTTTAAATTGATATTATTAATCTTTTATAAGTAATTGTGCCTAAATCTAGATCCTTCACTTATCGCTAATTAAGAGAATCGTGGTTCCTTAGAAAAGGTTGACTAGTGTTCCCCCAATAGTCTCTTTTCTTTTTGAATCACTAGATTGATGGATCATTGCTTATCTATGTTATCTATACTAGCTAATGCTTATATTATCTATACTTTCCAATATACATGTCTTCCTCAATCAACTCAATAATTTTTCAAACTTATATTAATCGTTGTTGTATTGATACCTTATGGACCGTTTGTGGAGGGGAAAAAGCAAGACCAGGTGACTAGGACCTAATGCCACTTTATCCAACACATTGGGAATACGAAAGAAGCTAGGGACATAGCTCACTTTCACTGATTCTTGTGAGAAAGAGAGAGCCAAGTATTATCTCTTAGGGTTTATATTCCTCTTGCTAAATATGAAGATAAGATGTAAAATCTTGATCAACTAGACTAGGAGATGAATAATGAAGAATATATGAACTAAAATTGCACAAACTTGTAGATCTAGAATTGAGATGTTGAAAGAAGAAAAGGGGAGAGAATTTATATGTGTCCAATTGAGCCAAAATGACTAGGACCAAGGTGTCACGTCACTGCCATGTTTGTGCAGACAGAAGGCTGTAACTGAAAGATTGCAAACTAGAGATCATGAACCTTCAACATGCTAAAATTCACTGATTTTGAGGGGGACCAGGATGCCATGGCCCTGTCTTGGGTAGGACTAGGGTGCCATGCCCCTATCCATGATAGTTTTGAGTAGTTATGAGACTTCTGGGTGGTTCTTATGCCTTTTCCTAATCTGAAACTCCTTTTGGGTACTTGTTTCTGCACCTGCAACTGAAAAGAGGGTTTGGGTGGCTATATAGGATTTTGCCTTAGTCAAACCCCTTTTTTGGTGATTTCCACCTCCACAAATAGCTGATAATGTACTGAAAAAATGTGTGCTGGAATCTTGTGTGTATGCAAGATCCTAAAATGATGAATGCAAACAATCTAGAGGAACCTTAAAGAGTAAACCCTAAATGCTTGTAATTGACAAAGTAAATGCTCTAAATAAATGATGCAAAGTTATCTAAAGCATGAATATAAATATGTAAATTGAGGTAATGAAGCCCATATAAGACATGAAAACAACATGAAATCATACCCAACCCTTAAGGGAGGGGTACAAGTCAATGATCAGTTGGTTATCTCCTATTATTCTTCAATGTCTTCAAGGCTCCTAATTGATGATGAATGCTTGACAAATACTTGATTAATTTTTTTGAACATTGTTGAAGACTCCACAAAGGCTTCTCTTTCACTACGTAGAACTCTCCCTTATGCTTACTAGCTCCTTTCACCAAAAACTCCTTTTTTGTGGCTTTTTGTCCTTAGATTCTGTAAATTAGGAAAGCGACCTCTTATGTATGAAACCTTGGATCTTAATTTCATCTTTAGGCTGACCTGGGATTTGAATTTTCTACCAATCTTTTGGGGTTAAGCAATATAATATCATAGAATTGTGCTCTCAAATTTTTTGGAAAAAAGCCGAGGACTATGTGCACTTTGCACATGGTTTGACCAAATTTTCACCAAATTTTTAGGGCCGTTAGATATGATGATATTAGAGTGAATCCCAAAGTTATAGCTGATTTTGAGATTTTTTGATATGTGAAATGAGGCCTTAAATCTTGAAATAGGACATAATTATGGTTTATGATTTAATGATTTATTGGAGGAATAAAATAAAAAGGGGCATAGTTAGGGTAAAGGGCCCAATTTTATGATGTATGAAGTGATGAAATATGACTTTAGATTTAATTAAATTAATTAATTAAATGCTTAATGGGAAATTACAATGGAAGATGCAAACACACTAAGGTGGCTACTAACTAAGTGTGAAATTGTACTGCACTAGCAAGGGTGTACAATTTACGACACTAAATTTAGCCCCCACTTTAGCGGTCATATGATACTACATGCATATGTAAGCTAAAGTAAAGAAAAGTAAAAATCATTTGAAAATGGTTATATCCATAAGTTATTAGATGAAGCCCCTAACAGTATCTACAGTACATAGTTAGGAATTGCACCCTACAAAACCACATGTTAGATGAAATCACAAAATCACCTAAATGCTTACTAAGGAAGGTGATGAAAATTCGAGGGTATCTATATGCTCCCCTCTATTTCGACTTGCTAATTTAGTGAGTTGAAACAGGGTATCATGTTTACCACATAGAATTGTGAAAGAAGATTGATGACAAATGCTCACAAGAATATTTGATAGAAGATAAAAAATGAATGGAGAATCAACTGGTAAGAAAGAGAAATAAACCTCAATTCCAACACAACGAAGAGTATGAGGATTTGAGAGCTCTCTAGAACAGGATGAAAGATTTAAATGGAAACAAATGTGAGAGATATAATCCAAAAGTGCAACTCCATAAAGAAAATTAGAAAGGAATGGAGGATTGAAATGACATCAAAGAGAGATTATTTATAGAAACACTCTTCTAAAGAATGCAAGAGATCCTCTTCAGGGATATGCACGTTCACAAAATAGAAGGGTTTATTATAAAAGATACTACTCAATGAAGAAAAGAAATTGATGAATGACCAAAGACTACCAACACAAAGGAGGAGGTCCCAATTAAGGATTTGTACTTAAGATCCCCATTAGGGATGCTTGTTCCAATATGAGAGAAGGAATTCAAATATGAATACACCTCTACAATCAATATGAAATCCTTATAGAAGACACTACTTCACAAAGGGGAAATTTTAATCTTGAGAAGGAGAGATGTTTGAAATCACTCTTGCCCACAATATAGGGAGAAGAGATGAGCTATAAATAGGCTATTATGTTTCTTCCAAAAGTATGATTGTACATGAAATTGTACCATCATGAATGACAATGAGCCCCGAGTAAGTGAGCTACTAATGTCACATAATGATGAGCAACATAATAACCATTAATGTTATTTAAAAACATGATAGATTGAATGAGGTATTTGAATCTAACATGTTAAATGCTCTACTATAAGTGAGATTAAAAACATGTATAAGATGATGAATTCTAAAAGATCTTTAGAAAGAGATAAGTTTATAGGAGAAGAATAGGCCACTAAGTCATGCTTTTCTTGTACACAAGAAATCTTAGGAGAGGGATAAGTGTAATTCATTAGAGTATTATTCCTAGAAGAAAGGATTTTAGAATGAGTAGAAGATAAAGTCTCATAAGTGCGGTTAGAAATTTCTTAAGGAGATTCATAAAGAGATTTGTTCATCACCAATATTTACTTATGAGGGGAATGAGTATTGAAAGAAGTAGAAGATGATTTAATTGAGGTGAGATCATCATCACTACTAAATATAACATTCACATTAAGAGATGGTATTTTAGATGCTTTGGTGAGATTAGAAGGATCATATCCAAGTCCAAATGAAGCTTCATGCATGTTATGTTCTAAAGGAACTTTAATTCCTTATTCATTTGCACCACAACCATTGTCATCATAACCACTCTTAGCTAAAATGTGAAAAATAGGACCATAAAGGGATGCCAAATTAGAAAGAGATGGTTGAGCCTCATAGGTCTCAGTGCTATATGAATTAGAGGAAGGATTTGAATTATCATTTGAATTAGAAGTAGCCACAAAATGGTTACTTAGTTGTTTAGAAAAAGTGGGTTTCTCTTTAGGTTCCTCCTTATATTTCTCCTTCTCAGTCTTAGAATTTTTCCAAGATACTCTAAACTCTCCTACAAAAGTAGGGTTAAAGTCTAGAGATCCCCAATCATCATTTGAGAGCACTTTTTTGGGAGAAAAGATATCTTTGGGAGGAGATTATGATTAATTAGAAGAATTGGGAGTACTATAAGGAACAAGATCATCAAAGGAAATAGATGTATATGAAGAAGTAGAAGGATTGGGAGAAGAATGGGAAGTAGTTAAGGAAGATTTGGATTGTAATGGTTCTTGAAGATTGGTATCAGCTAACATGGTTTATGTCATATTGTTATAAATGAACTTGACTTGCTATGAAAAGTTGAGGGGAAAACTTGCATGTTATGAATCCAAGGTCTCCCTAATAGAAGGTTATATGTCAAATTACAAGGCATGAAATGAATAGGTGTAGGTAAAATAATAGGACCTACCTTAACAGGCAAGGTCATGACACCTAAACATTGTTTAGCAACATTATCAATGCCTTGAATAGAAGTAGAAGTAGGTTTGATGAGAGAATGATCCACATTAGCCTTATCCAATAAGTCCACACCACAAACATTAAGGCTAGACCCATTATCCACAAGGATTCATCTTATAGCACTATCATTGATAATAACCACAATCATAAGAGGATCATATTGATGTTGGATTTCATGAGAAGGTAGCTCATCTTGTGTGAATACAATTTAAGCTTTGGGTTTATTTGTAGGATCAATCAAAGAAGACATGTTATTAGGTGCCACTGCAGGTGGAACATCTAATTTTTTCAAGGAATCTTGTAACATCCCATGATAAGAAGGTGAAGTCTGAACCAAATCCCAAATAGAAATCTTTGCAGGAGTAGCTTTGAGTTGTTCAATGAGATCATACTCCTTAGTAATAGTTTGTGATAAATGAGATGATTGTGGAAGAGTAGGTTGAGAGGGAGGAAGTGAAGTTGGGATAACTAGAGGAGGATTAGGTTTCTTATTGTTTCTTGTGTTGTAGGTATGAGAATTCGTATGATAAATCTCTTCAACAATTTTCTGAGCATACGCATAAGGGCTCTTAGTAGGATAACCTCCTTGCATAGTAATAACAGGTTTCTTAGGAGTGCAAAAAGAATTATTAGCATAACCGCCATGAAACACTAAGGCTTACATTGAGAACTTTGAGAAGGACAGACACCTTGAACTATGAAGAGGGGTTTATTAGGTGTTTCATTCACATGTATCAAATTTATTAAAGATGGTCTAGGAATATCAAAGGTGTCCTTATGAATTTTAGAAGAAGAATGGACAAGATTGTTGGAAGAATTGTTGATAGTCTCTTCTTGCACTAAAATGTTATCATGGATAAGATCAAGTTTAGGAAGTAGACTAGGAGTAGGCATTGATGTTTTAGAAGGAAGAATATCAGTAGGAAAAGTCAGATCATCCTTTATCATCAAAGAATCTACCTGGGGAATAGACTCTCTAGGAGAAAGATCAACATTACTCTCTAAAGTTTCACCTTTAAGAGAGAGATATTTGAAAGAGATGTTAACTAAAGTATCCTTATTTGTAGAACCTAGTTGGGGAGGAGATGCCTTATCTTTAGAGGAAAAATGATTGAGATTCATAGAAGGTAAGATGCTATTAGGAGAGTTACTCTCATAGGGTAAAGAATAATCAACACCTTCTTCTAATGGTTCATCCTAAATAGTGAGGTCATTGAAAAAAGTATCATAAATATATTGCACAAGGATGTCCTTATTGTTTTTGCTAACTTTCACCTCCACAAATAGTCAATAATATACTAAAAATGTGTGTGCTACAACCTTGTATGTATGCAAGATCCTAAACTAATGAATGTAAACAATCTAGAGCAACCCTAAAGAGTAAACCCTAAATGCTTGTAATTGACAAAGTAAATCCTCTAAAACAATCATGAAAAGTGAGCTAAAGAATGAATGTAAATATGTAAATTTATGTAATGAAGCTCATATAAAGACATGAAATAACATGAAATCATACCCAAACCCTAACAGAGGGGTACAACCCAATCGCCAGTCGGTTATCTTCTATTATTCTTCAATGTCTTCAAGGATCCTAATTGATTATGAATGCTTGACAAATAGTTGATGAATGATGTTTAATATTGTTGAAGACTCCAAAAAGGCTTATCTTTCACTACATGGAGGGCTCCTTTATGTATGCTAGCTCCTTTCGGCAAAAAGTTCTTTTTTGTAGGTCTTCATCCTTAGATTCTTCAAATGAAGAAAGAGAGCTCTTATATATGAAAGACCAGATCTTAATTTCATCTTTAGGATGACCTAGGATTTGAATTTCTTGCCAATATTTTGGGGATAAGAATTATAATATCATATAATTGTGCTTTCAAAATTTTGGGAAAAGAGCTGAGGATCATGTGCACTTTGCATATGGTCCAGCCAACTTTTCACCAAATTTTTAGGGCCATTAGATATAATGATATTAGAGCGAATCCCAAAGTTACAGCTGATTTTGAGATGTTTTGATATACGAAATCAGGCCTTAAAGGTTGAAACAGGACATAATTAGGGTTTATGATTTAATGATTTATTAGAGGAATAAAATAAAAGGGGCACACTTAGGCTAAAGGGCCTAATTTTATGATGTATTAAGTGATGAAATATGACTTCAACTTTAATTAAATTAATTAATTAAATGGTTAAAGAGAAATTAGAATGTAAGATGCAAACAAACTAAGGTGGGTGCTAACTAAGTGTGAAATTCTACTACCCTAGCAAGGGTGTACAATTTACGACACTACACTATTAAATAAAAAAATTGGAATCCCAATCTTTTCTTTGGCGCTATTGGTTTTGGTGATGCATATATCAACTTATGTAAATTACTTATGTATGGTGGCTGATATTAATCATATAACATTAATTTTTTTTTTTATTTGAATATTTCAAGAATATTATTATTATTTAAATATTAATTAAATAATAATAAATAATAATTTTTTGAATAATGATTAGTTTCTAAATATATTAAGTAATTATAGTAAATTTTTCATTTAGGATATAAGGAGGGAACATGACAGATAGAAATTTGTCATATCTCTTAGGGATCATTGTTGAATAATTCAAGACTGTGATTTGAGAGTTTTGGACTAAGAACAAGAACATATCTTACATCTACACCTTTTCAAGGTTCAAGAGATAACTTTATGGAGCCTCGCTTGGTTGAGGATTTTCTTCGTGAGGAGAATATCTTCTAAAAATGTGTATTCATATTATGTAATCAGAATTTTTTGTCTTGTAAGGCTTAAGGGTAGGTCACTAGGGAAATTTTTAGGAATAATTTAATAAGGGGGGAATCTTGTAATAAACCTCACTATATTACATTATATAATATGGTTTAGTTAATGGTATGTATTTGTCTTCCTATTTCTACCATTTGATGCAGAGCATCCAACAAACTCAATGGATGAATGCAACCTAGGTAGATATTTCTCCCAACTCACCTATTCAAACAAGGTGACAACTCCCACAAACTCCCAAGATCCCTCACAAGGCTTGTAGTTACAAATAAGTCTTCAATACCCCTAACATGAGCTCATGATTCTCTACCCTTGTCCAACCACTGATATATATCATTTTGGGATTATTAAACCTACCCAAGGACACCTTGAGGTTCCCCTCTTCCTACTTCACACAAAACCCCAAAATCTTACTCTCACAAGGACACCTTCGAAAGGACTCCAACTTGTCCCCAAGTGTAGCTCACCATGACATATAGACAATGACCAACCCAAGGGATATCAAGACATATAGAAAAGACTCCTCATAAAAGACAAACTATCATTCTTCACTCTCCCACCCATCCTAAGAGCCATAAAAAGACCCACTATTGTAACAATGCTTCACTGTGATAGTCCCAACTTTATTTAGGATAGTCATACCTTATTGGATGACTCCTCCCTCACAGTACTCTCAAACATTAGTAATGATGATGGAGATCTTTTATCCTTCTCCCTTAGCCCCAAACTCAACACCCACTCACTTTCAAACCTTGCAAAGTCTAGCACTCACCAAACTATGAAACTGTAGTAGTGATATGGTTTAATATGGACAGTCATTAATATTTGTCATTTGTCTTATTCATGGGATTCCAACATGTGGATCATGTTTGTGGTATCATCACACACCCCTCTAATCCTAAATGAACCTTCCAAGGTTCTACTTTGCACTTACACCACCCAAAATCCATTAGTTTACCCTCTCATCAAACTAAGATAGTTAAATCACAACTTTCCTCCACTTTTGTATGTGCCATCTTCGTCATGGATCCCTACAGAGGTTAAGAAAAAAAGATACACATTTACAAAGGACTTTCCACCCATTGGAGTGACTATTTAACGTGTAAATAAAACAAAACCATTATTTGGTTTAGTCGCAGATTACCCTAGGTTAGGGTATTGAAAGATTTTACAAAAACTAGTATAACTTTTCCAAAAAAAATATACAGAATATTCATTTCCACAACATATTCAATGGGTTCCCAAGGTTAATAAAGTACTTAGTATAAGGAAAACTTCAATGTAGTAGACTATTACATTGGAAAACACAAGAAATATGTACAATACTCCAAGTTTTATTGATTCTCCTTCAAAGACATATATGAAAACTCTCTCCAAGCCTAGTCCTAGTCGAGAGAATGACTTTTTAAAGAGGTTTCTAACTGTCCCCAATGGTTACAACTGCATTTTTAATGTGCATTAACAAACAAACTCCTAACCACATATTCTGGTGCAAAAATTTATTATGATAACTTTTGTCATTGTGGACAACTTGTTGGTGCCTAGAAACGGGTTTACACTGACTCAAGGCAGAGACCAAATTATTTTTCTTCTATAATATCTATGGAAATCCACTTCAAAATGTTTAGTACTCTTCAGAACTGGAACAACAATAACAAGGACGTGAGATCCTTCTGCACGTTAGGCTCTGCAGAACCAGGGAGGGTGATCCCCATGCTTATTTGTGGTTTTATGCCACACTCATAAATCATGCATGAAACAAAGTAGATAATCTCATATTAAGACTCAACAATAAGGGAGAATTCTTAGGAATGAAAAATTCCTCAATGATCCTCAACCATCTTGGAGCATGAGATAATTAATACACATGATAACATTCATATAAAATGAAAGTATTCTGATATTCATAAATTTATAACAAACTAGTGGTGGTTCTGGACAATAAAAAATGCCAAGGCATTCACATAACTAAAACCAGTGCCTTATTTCATTGGGTACAGGATTTCATATTGCATTTAAACTGTACTCCCGAAAGAATTTATCTAACAACATCTTGCAATACATTATATTTGTAATCCCCACTCAGAACTACTTATCGAAATCCTTGTAAATATCCCTATCACTCTGCAATTTTAATCAAGCATTTAATTGACCCCTTAGACCAAAGCATGAATAAACATGCATACACCACAACAATGTGATGAATGATAAAATCCTTGGTAATATGCATTCAAAACATGATATAATAATACACTGGAGAGAAATGGGTTTGAATTATATATTCATTTAATAATTATGTTGTCTTTGTGAGAATACAATCCATACATAACTTCTTCAGGAACCTGCAAAAATTATAGACACAAGACTCTTTCTATATTTTTCTCTATAAATAACCTTTTACAATACTTTTTGTTTCACCTAGACTTTGCTATTTGGAAACAAAAATTCAGAACACTAAAGGGACCAAAAAATCTGAACCCCTATCTCATAGCCCTGAATTCCCTTTTATTAAAAACAAGGAAGCAAACAAGCTCTAGGCCAGAGGAGACACTTGTCATTTGAGAATGACTACACATAAAAACTTTCTGTTATGCAAAACAATCATCCTCAAACTTGCTCGCACATGATCAAAGTGTGCAGCTGCCTTTTACAAAACTCATGATAAAAATTATCCCCATCTTGTTATACAGGTTCCAAAATTTCTTCCAGTAGAAGACAAAAAATAGTTATGCAAACTGTTTACAACTTTCTATTCATCATTCAGATAAATTCTACTCCACACACTATAGTCTTCATTGCATGGCTAATTGAAATTCATAACTTCATCATCTTTTGCACTATATGGAACAAACTTAATGGCTACTTGGTTTTCCTCTCTTTCAAAATTTTCAAAAAATAATCCGCTAGCAATTATTTTATCTATGCTATCCTCCAACATATCCATATTTAGCCCATCATAAATCATTTCTACTGGGTATTGATGACCCTCTCTGCATCTTCCTATAAAAATTGCAAAGGATTGACTTCCCCTTCTCTATCTTCAATATTTGGCAAAAGAGTGTTCTAATTCACTAAAACTCTTCATCAATTCCCTTACCTTTCTTTCTATATTTTCTGGCAAAATTTGGGCTTCCTGCATTGATTTCACCAACAAATATGTTGGATGGAGTGCATGTGGTCTCTCAACATGAAATTCAGAGGCCATAGACATCATTCTAAGCTCATTTCCCCTTTGTAACCATTTTGTAAATAGGGGAATTTCCACTTATTTATCATCATTGAACTTTTGAATAACATCAAAAAGTAAAGAATATAAGGCATGGATACTATTTAATCTACTATCAAATTTCTCATTCAAATGAGTTACCACTGAGCTAACTATATCCTTTTGTTGCTCAATTGATTGTTTATCTGACTCTTTTAGTTTTTTTCTAATTCAACTATCTTCTCCAAAAGATGAGACTCATTTGGTTTAGTTGATCTTGTAGTCTCAGGCTCATCATCATCGTCATAAGGGACTAATACCATACCAGGGATACTAGTACTTGTATTTAGTTGAGTTGTTTCTCCTCCCTAGACCATAGGTGGCAACCTGGATGTTGATGGCTCGGATGGCCCTATAAGAGAAGGATAGGAAACCTTTATTTTTCATTTCTCAAGGAGTTTCACTCTCATTTGCAACTTCACACATGTTTTCTGAGATGCATTATAATCATTAAAAATCTTGGCAAACATATTTATCAGCTCAGCCTTCTCTGAAGCTTCCTTTTTTTCACTATCATGTGTCATCTTAGCAACGTCTACATTTCACTTTGTAGCCTCCACACTTGATGTGTCAACTACTCTCTCTATAATTAGGCTTCCTCTTAAGTTGGGGTTCAAATAACTAATGTTAGGCTTCTTAGGTCCTTCCTCTAGTGCCCATATTTCCAAGGTTGCATAATCATCTGCAAAATCTTATCCTCTTAATGCTAAACCTTCTTCTTCTTCCTTTGATTTCCTAATTGTTTCAAATTCCACCACATCTGATATGTCCCATTCCGACAAAATCAAGACTCTAGCCTGACTTACAATTTTTCTTCACTCATCAGCAGTGATTTCCCTAAACTCTTCCTTCATTTCACTTTTTACTTCATCTTGGATTTCTTGTTGTGATTCGCATGGCCTTTAGGCCTTTCTCTCAGTAATTATTCTTTTGTATTCCTCAACCTTTGTCTTCCATAATAACTGCAAAAAGGCTAGGCTCTTTACAAAAGCATTATCTTTAAGGAATTTATCACATTCTTCCTTTCATGTATATTTGGAAGCTTTACCCTGGATATCCAAAGGAGTAAGATCCAACTCCAAATCAGGAGGTAGTGCAGGAATAGTAATCTACATTTTTGCACTTGTTACAACAAACCTGTATTCCTCCACTATTTCCTCATCATGCCTTACTGGTGAAAAAGATACAACTGATGGCGAAGGACTTCTATCAGAATCTTGAGGATCAATAATCTTGACTCCTTGAAGAGGCTTAATTTGTATCTTGGGGAAAGGCTCTGAACTCATCATCTTCTTACCCATTCTCCTTATCAATCTCCCACTATCATTGCTACTATCCTCTTCCTCACTTGTTTCTTCTCTAGCTCTTTTGTGAGAAGATTTCGGAATAGGTCTCCTTGCTATCACACCACCTGCTCTCTGGGGTAAAAGAGGTTGTGAGCTTGATTATTACCGGCCATGAACTTCTTCAAGTCTGGCTAGCTTCTCCATTAAAACCTTCGTCAACTCATCACAAATTTTCATAACAAAATCAATTTTGGCATGGAATGGGGAGAACTCATTTAATGGGTCATATTTTGGATCCATGTTCTAAACAATAGCCCATAATTTTCTAAAGATTATCCACTTTTGTTTTCTCCATTCCTAAGTCATTGGGTCAAATTCATTTGTGATTAAGTCCTCATGAAAATTGTGCACATGGGGCAATAGAGCTCCTTTTATTCTTTTTCTAATTTTTTTGTAAAACCCATCAAGATCACTATTTCTAGCTAAACTTACCCCCAAATGATATACAACAAATAATTTGTCAAAGTACTCGTATCCTCCCTTTATAATCACAAAGTAAGGGATAATGGTGTTGTTCGAGAAAATTGTTCCTTTTATTTTTCCCTTAAATTATTATCCTGAATCCATCCTATTTACCACATCACCTCAACAAAGCCCATTCTCAGAGGAATATTGAAGGGCAGTACATGTGGCTATCCAGAGAAGCCATATATTCTAATAATAGTACTTATAGAGTACATGATAAAATCCTCCAATTATGTTCAATCCTAGCAAGAGGTGCCCTCTCCTTAGGTCTCACAAAATCATGCATTTCCTTAGGAATCCTTGGTGGATTCATTGTCAACTTTTGCCTTAACCTAGAAGCAAAATTGTTATCAAACCTTATATAGCTAGCCTCATGTCTATCCCAAGACATGTCTATACTCGAAAGCTATATTGGAATCTCCTAGTTATCTATTGTCCTTCGGAGGTTCATGGTACCTTCAAAGTAATCTGCATTCCTTGAAAGGAACATATGCATGAGTAAAGAATACTAGGAGAACTTAACACCAACAACTTGATTCTTAATGTCATATAACCCCTCATGAATATTTTCGTCAAGGTAAGGGGCAAAGTCAAAAGCTACTATAAATTTTGGATGTTGTATCTATGTAGCCATGCACATAAAATCAGGCGGCATCATTGTAATAGGATTAAAACCTAATATTTCGCACAAAGAGAAAAAAGTATCCTGGAAATAGGGAGCAAAATAACTGATTGGGAACAACACCTCTAAGATACGACCGATATGGTATGTTGTACTTCCTGCTTTAGCTATATGCATTGGAAGGAAATTCTTTCTAATGAATTCCTTCATCTTGTATTAAATCTATTGGTACCAGGCTAGGGGATGGCTCATATAAGTCAAAAATCTCTTGAAACTCCTCCCTTCTGATGGTTAATATAATCTCTACATCATTTCCCCTAATAACCCTTGAAACTGGGTCATATCTATCTACAACAGCCTTGAGTAAGTTGACATCCATGGAAACACCTGGTACCACCAACTTGCCTAGATCATACATCCAAGGACTGGATAATGGGGAATTTAGTTTTCTTTGTCCATACCATTATTTAAACATCTCTAATCCAATTGGCAGCATAGTAACATCCACCAAGAAGAATGCTTTGTCAGTTAACCCTTCCCCTAGGGTTTTTTCATCCGCAAACTTCTGCCTCTAATGGTTATCATTTTTAGAAGGCTTTAACTGGTCCAAGAAATCATCATAAAGATTTCTTTTCATATAATCCACTTGTCCTGAATGTTTCCGTGAGGGAGCCATCTTCTACAACTAGTGATTTATACTATAATTCCAAATTTGGGAAGGAAAACTAGGGCTAGTACAAGATTTAAAATTACCAGATTAATTCAAGCAAATTTCACTATTCTATGTCTAGTACCTAACCCTATAAGAAATTTAATTCTCTTCTTACAACCTCAAGCACAATTTGTAAGATCAATTTGTTTCAAGAGCATATGGAGAGCTCAAACAAACTTACTGCTTTGGTTTTTGCCAGAGATGACAATTTCGTGTCACAGAGAGTCATTTTAGCCTCCTTCAGCAACAAGAAATTCTTCAGGATTTCGATGAGATCTTTTGCAAATAAAAAAACCTTTTAAGAGTCTTTTAATTGTTTCCTAGGAAAAAATACAAATGTCTTGTCCGCCATTAATACTCGCACGAGAAAAATAATGGCTCATAATTTTATATTTAAAAATTAGAAGACCAGCCGTCCATCATCTTCCAAGTTGGCCAATCCAACGATCATCTCTTGTCAACTTAACACTTGATTTTCCATCTATATTAACGGCCCCACAAAATTGTGACTAATCAGCACCACATCATCTTTCTATCAAACTCCATCAGCGGTCCCACTGTAGGTCTTCCTGGTCACTCTGGGACATGTGGCATTATCTCATGATGCCACGCTTCGTAACCACTTTTCAACTTCTATTGCGAGAATACAAGGCCCATCTGATCTATTCAAAATTTAACACCTAGAATATTGACTGTTAACTCTCCCAGAATTAAAAATTGAGCAATGTTTACCTTAGGATAAAACATCTCTATTCATTATGAGAATGTGCAAATTGATGGGGCTATTAGTAGATTGACCTTTACCGTCTGTGAACCGGTAACACAATGCTTTTGAATGGTTACACTGCTAACCCTTCTGGTTTCCACCAATAACATGCGACACAATATCGTGATGCCGCGGTTATTAAAATCCTCACATCTTAGATCACGGGGAAGCGCTAGCCGTTGGATCCATCATGTCTTTAAAAAATGGTCAGAGTATTTAGGACTCTTTGGACTTAGGAAAATACAAGCGCAGGCACAAATATTTAAAATAAAAACTGGTCATAGGAAATTCTATGCAAATGACTTAGGAATATCATATTTCACAAATTGGTTAACCACAAATTAATACTTAAGAAATGAAAATGGCCCCATGAACGAAAGTGGTACCCTCGACCTTAAGTGAGTAAAAGGTAATGACATAATATAAAAAGGACCAAAGACTTTCTTTGAAACCAAGATTTAATCATAAAAGACATAACCCGTAAATCCCTAAGCACTGATAACTTGACAGATAGCAAAATAAAACCAGAAAGACCAAATTTTGCAAGACATAATTTTAGGTCCTATCATAACTTTTGCCTCCCTTGACTCCGAACTTAAAATGGAACTTGTATGGCTCATGTAGCATCATAAAATTGTTACCCTTGTAATTTTGACAATATTTTACACCCTCACCTTTGCGACTACATTCCCGTACTCAATTGGGACTCCTCTTGCAAATATTTTCCTATTTCGACCCCTAAATTAGCTTGAGACCATGTCTAGGCCCCAAAATCAAGAAAAATAGGGACATGGTGCCCATGTTCTCTCTCTTAGGGTGGCCCTAAGATGGGTCCATCTAACCCTTAGACTAGATTTAATTCTCTGGGACTTAAATTATCTTATGTTGGCCTTCAGTGACATGAAAATTAATCCTCCGAGGCAAGTATAAAATGGATTTCAATCCTCTCATTTGCATAAGTAAGCTAAGGGCATCATAAGCAAGCATAGGCAAAAATATACATCATCAAGCATTCGAGTGTTCAAGTCTTCAAACATCTCCTTCATGTGTCTTCTTCATTCATCCATTGGAGGAACATTACAATATTCATTTGCAAGAATGTGTGTGTGTTAGGGTTTTGTCATGTTACATTTCATTTCAGGCAACACTTGTGATTACATTCAAGATGCAAATCAATCATCATCAACAAATTGTATATCTACAAGCTATACATTTCCATCATTTATATTTAAGCATTTATAATTACTTTCTTTCAAGGTTGATTCCTCAATCGAGGTTTGATTGAGGTAAACCCTTATCCACAACCCTTCTTCCCTTCTTTTTGCATATAGGTTGTAGGTGCACATCATCTATGATTGTAGGTGCACATCATCTACGATTGTAGGTTTGGACTTCATTTGGAGAGACAAAAAAACCCTTTTCGTTTCACGGATTTTTCGGAGGACCCTGTGCACTTTCAACATGGTCTTAATGGCTTTTCTCCAAATTTGCAGGGAAAATCCGTATCAGTCTAGATATCTCAGATCCAAAGTTACAGTGCAATCTTGAATCAGTAACTCCTTATTTCACCCATTTTATCTCTCTATTCTATATAGTCAACAAGTAAACCCTTCTACTTAAAAAAGAGGGTAAATTGGATTTCACCCTTGCAATTCACTTAGTATTCAGATCCTTATTCACTCTAGGGTTTGGATCTAGTGAATTCAACCCCTCTTTTGAATGTAAAGTATCTCCTAAGTGAAAATCATCCTAGTGATTTTCTTTCTCTCATCTAGGTGGGGAATCACTAGGGTTCCATTTTCCACTTTTCAACTCTAAACCATTATGAATACATTCTAATAGGCCCGGAAACCCCTTATACACGGTGGATCATCTCATTGGATGCCTTAAACACACTTTCACTTTATAATGGCAATTTTGACCATAGTGGTATAATCAAGGCCTCAACTTGGATCCATACATTACAATTTGGTCTCAAGGACCTTATTACATGAAAAATGGTCTTTCAAGACCTTATTACATCACATAAATTAAAATTAATAATGATGGCCAAATGGGGGCATGTGTTCACCTAGGTGCTCTTGCACCATACACCCTCTCTAAGGGAAAGCTCATGGCCCATGAGTGTCATCTAACTCCATGTTGTTGTTGAACTCCTTGGACACCTACAAAAACTAGATATAAACCAAAATACATACATATATATATATATATATATGTATATATATATATATATGTATATATATATATATGTATATATATATATATATATGTGTATATATATATATATGTATATATATATATATATAATGGGGTTAAAAATCATTGTCATTCTTGGTTCACACCTAGAGGTGTCAATTGGTGCTTGCATTTTCACAATGTCCATTGCATCTTCAGCCCTTTCCCTCTGAACTAGGCTTGTTGCACCTGCAATATCTATTTGCTGGCTGATTTTGTCCTCCACAAATGGACACATTCTATCCCAATCAACACTCCATCAAGAAACCCAATTGTCTTAGTATTTTCAAGGCTTGAAATGGCTTCAACTTCATCACACCTTACAAGTTCCTTCTTTCCAAATATCACAATCTTTGTTTTACCTTTCACCTTCTCATCTTCCTGAAAAAGAAGTTAGTCTAAATTATTTTCCATCCTTCTTGATAAGGTAGGTGATCCCCCTACCATCATACACTGTCCTTCTATCAAATTGTCATGGTCTTCCCAACAACAAATGACAACGATCCATAGGTAAGACATCACATAAAACCCTATCCTTGTACTCACCAATCCGAAACTCTACATAATCTTGTTCATTTACTAGGACAACTTGACTATCATTCACCCAAGAGACTCTATATGGTGCTACATGAGGCATTTTATCTAATTTTAACATATCTACCATCTCCCTAGACACCATGTTATCTTATGAACCTAAATGAATGACAACTTTACACACTTTACCTCTATATTTGCATGTAGTTCTGAATAAACTCCTTATTTGACTGATGTCTTGCTCCTTGGGTATTTTCAACAAAGTTCTTCTCACCATCAATGATTCCCTTGATTCAGGATCAACATATCTAGTTGGAGGGTTTCAACTCTCACCCTCATCTTCTTGCACCAATTGCACTCTCTTTTCACTCCTCCTTTTACCACCACTTGATGTGGATCCTTATTTTTCAGGGCACTTGAATGCTAGATGACCAATCTTATTGCAATTATAGCATCTATTTGTAAATGTTCTAGAAATTGTATCTCCTCCAAATCAACCTCTTGAACCTCTAAAGCCACCTCTTGCATGAGCACTTTGCTCCTTACCCTTAATTTCTTCTTCTTGGTCCTCAAAAGGCTTCTTGCTTGTAGAAAAGGATCCCCTTCCTCTTGTCTTTCTACCTCTTCCCTTATTAGACTTATATTGCCTTCTCTTTATCTTCTCCTCCACCCTGATAGCCAATTGAAAACATTCTTCCAAAGTTCTTAGGTTAGCAACAACAAATTCATCTTGTATATCAAATCTAAGGCCACCAAGATATCTAGCCACTTTTTCAACTTCATCTTCATCTCTTCTTACCCTTATTCTTAACTTATAAAACTCATCAGTGTATGTCTATACATCTGATTTATTTTGTTTTAAACTTTTCAATTTCTTAAACAATTAAACTTCATAATCTCTAGGAAGGAATCTACCCTTCATTATTGAAACCATCTTGTCCCAAGATATTGTCTTGGCTTTTACTCTCTCTCTTCTCTTAGCTTGTTCATAATGCCACTATATAAGTGCATGTCCCTTTAGTTTTGTGTTTGCCGCCTTGACCATTTGACCTGATCTTCACTTTCAAAGTAGGTATCTATGGCTGCAATCCAATCTAATAATTCTTCCTCATTCAAGTTCCCACCATACATAGGTAAATCTACCCTTATCTTATATTTGTCACTTCTCACTTTATTTAAGAAACTGATTGTTCTCTTCTCTTTAGGATATATCCGCTCTTCCTCTTCTGGTTCCTGACACCCTTCTCCTTCTTCCTCTTCATCACTCACATCTCCCATGTCAACATTTCTTCTCTCATTTGACTCCAAGGATTCAAGACTTGCCAACACATCATTATAGGACTCTTACAACATGTAATTATTCTCTATCAACTCCTGCTACTCTTTGGTAGTACTAACATGCTTAGGAGGCATCTCGTCTTCAACCCCTTACTCACTCTTCTAGCAAATTCCAAATATCTCCTTCAAGGATATACTTATTTGCTCGGATACCACTATAATAAATAGAATAAAACAAACTCAATGATGAACACAACCTAGGAATATCTTTCTCCCAACTCACCTATTCAAACAAGGAGACAACTCCCACAAACTCCCAAGAGCCCTCACAAGCCTAGTAGTTACTCATAAGGTTTCAATACCCCTAAAATGAGTTCATTCATCTCTACCCTTTTCCAAACACTAATATACATAAGTTTGGGATTATTCAACTTGACCAAGGCCAACTTTAGGCTCTCCTCTTCCTACTTCACACCAAACCCCAAAATCCTACTCATGCAAGGACACATCCTAAAGGACTCCAACTTGTCCAAAAGTTTAACTCACCATTACATATAGAGAACCAACCCAAGGGATCTCAATACATCTTGAAAATACTCCTCATCAAAGACAAAGTATCATTCTTCACCTTCCCATCCACCCTAAGAGCCATAAAAAGACTCACTATTGCAACACTGCTTTATTGTGATAGTCCCAACTTTATTTAGGGTTGTCACACCTTCTTGGTTCACTCCTCCCTTAGAGTAATCTCAAACATTAGTTATTATTATGGAGATATTATATCCTTCTTCCTTATCCCCAAACTTAACACCCACTCCCTTCCAAACCTTGTAAAATCTAGTGATTTAATAAACTGACAAACTACGGAAGTCATATTGTTTAATATGGACAATCATTAATATTTTCCATTTGTCTTGTTCATGGGCTTCCAGCCCTTTGATAATTTTTTTTGTATCCTCACACACCCCTCTAAGCCTACACAAACCTTCCAAGGTTCTACTTTGCACTTACACCACCCAAAATCCATTAATTTGTTGTCTTATCAGACTCAGACATAGTTAAATCAAAACTTTCCTCTACTTTTGCACATGCCATCTTCATCATGGATCCCTGCAGAGAATAAGAAAAAAAGATACACATATAGAAAGGATTTTCCACCCATTTGACTGATTATTTAATGTGTAAACAAAACAAAACCATTATTGTATAGTCTCAGGTTACCCTAGCTTAGGGTATTGACAAATTTTACAAAAACTTGTATAACTTCTCCAAAAATGAATGAAACTAAGTGAAACCAAAAAAATCTATGGAAGATTCATTCCCATAACATATTCAATGGGTTTCCAAGGTTAATAAAGAAGTTAGTATAAGGAAAACTTCATTGTAGCAGACTGTTACATCTGAAAACGCAAGAAATTTGTAGAATACTCCAAGTTTTATTGATTCTCCTTCAAAGACATATATGAAAACTCTCTCAAACCCTAATCCTAGTTGAGAGAGTATATTTTAAAGAGGTTTCCAACTATCCCCAATGGTTATAACTACATTTTTAATGTCTACTAACAAACAAACTCCTAATCACATATTATGGTACAAAAATTGCTTATTACAACTTTTGTCATTATGGACAACTTTTGCCTCCCTTGACTCCAGACTTAAAATGGAACCTGTATGGCTTTGAACCATGATGAATACCTTCTAATAGGAATAAAATCCTCTTATACATGGTGGATCATCCCATTGGATTCCTTAAACATACTTTTACCTTATAATGACAATTTTGACCATAGCGGTATAATCAGGACCTCAACTTGGATCCAAACGTTACAATTTGGTCGCAAGGACCTTATTACATGAAAAATGGTCTTTCAAGACCTTATTACATCATGGAACTTTAAATGAATCACAATGGCCAAATGGGAGTATATGACTACCTAGGTGCTCCAACACCACCATTCCACAACAATATTAGTCTACCATTTCCTCAATAATGATATAACTACTTTATGTTTTGTATATATTTTCCTCGGCCAATAATACTTATTATTGAATTGTCTTCATCTCTTATGCTCCTTTATATTGATCCTAACAATCTTTGGTATTGAACCTATTTTTTTCCCAGCATTTGGTACCAGAATTTAAAGTTATTAGTATTGGGTATTCTTCTACGTTTTTTTATTTCTTATCTTGCAAGTCTTGTTGGAATCTACTACATGGAGTTAAAGGTTGTTGGAATGTTGTTGGGTCTGCAATAAATGTTCTATGAGTTAGTTTTATTTTTTAGATTTGTTAGATTCGAAACTATGGATACTATTAATACGATCTATGTTGAGAATTGGAACCTCATGATTATGGATCTTTATGGAGTTGGTTATGGTTTGGTAACTTAGAGCCCTTATTTTATAATGTTTGTGTATCTTTTTGTTTAATAGTTTTGTTCCTTTATCTTGTGGGAATGTACAATGAGATGGTGTTCATGGTGGATAAGTATTGACATTTTTATCACGTGTAGATACACTAGCTATTAGGACTATGAAATAGAGTGATTATGTTGTTTTCATTTTTTTAGCCCATTGTTTCATGAATTCACTTGAAGGTAAGCCACTAACTTCTTTGTGAGTTATGAAGGTGATATGTTTCATATGGATTAAGTTGGTGGATACTTTCAATTTCCTATTGGTTTGCAGTGATCTTTGGTTTTGTAGATCTGTAATATTTTTATTATTTATATGGCATGTATAATGTGAATGTCTATATTTGTAAATGGATTTCAAAATTACAAATATGGTCGTGTTGGTTTTATTTGTTGACTAGAATTAATGGTAATATTGGATGCAGTGTGTTTAGGATAGGGACAATTATATTTTTGTATCATTCCTTGGAATATTCTTATTCATCTATGGTTACTCTAATGTGGATTTGTTTGGAATATCAAATATAGCATTGGTCCTAGTGTTTGAGATTCGGTAATCCACATGTTACGCAAGATATTGATGTGATTATGAATCTTTTTGTTATTTGATATTGGAACACTGGCTACACATTTATTCTTTGCAATGTTGCATATATACTAATCTTGTAAACTATCTAATCAGGATTTAGTTTTGTAGGCCATGTTTTTTGTCACCACTATTGCATTGGTATGATTATTTTAGTGAGAAAAGGATCTTTTGGGTGTAGCTAATATAGTTTTGCATTTGAATCTTAGCAGTAAATTATGGTCATGAGAAGATTTATTCACTTTCAATGGAGTTTTGGTAATGTGTTTATCATGATGTGATTTATAACTTAATGTCACTTTTAGTGAGATATTTATGCAGTCACATATTGTGTTCTATATTCTTTATTTCAAGGTTTAGGTTCTAAGATATTGTTCTAGTATATTGTGAGCCATGTACAATAATTTATTATAAGTAGTATGATCATTTACAATGTGTTTGGGTGTTAAATGGAGCTCATGGATTATGCCTTTAGATTGCAATGATATATTAATATATTTGGTTCTATGGACAAAGAATATGAATTTATATATTTTCAGTTTGGAGATTTTGATTTGAATCTTTCTTTTGGGAGCTCTTGGTTGAGTTATTTGATCATTTTGGATCCATAGAGGATATTGAATTAGAATATGATTGTCATGATCGGTTGAGTGCTTGGTTTTATGATTTAGTGAAATATTTGGTAGTTTTATGAATTCATAATTTGATGATGGATGTTTAGCTTCATGTGGTTTGGGGATAGTGACATATTAGTTCCATGGAGTACTCTTGAGTCTTTGGTATGGTGTTACTAATTCCCTTGGTTTTTACTATAATCATTTGTTTGGAGCTCCATGATTTTGTAATGTTGCATATGAATTTAGCATGGATTGATCAATGAATGCTAATGGAGACTAGAGGGACTTGGATGATGCTACGAGATAAATCATATACTTTGGGATTGTGTGTTCAGATGGTTACTATTTTATAAGGATTTCAACAAAAATAGTGAGGAGCCTACACCTAGTTATGGATGTGAATCCATTATGGACCTAAAGAGAAGATTATCATTTATTGTAAGATTTTCTTGCTTGGTATTGTGAAAACATGAAAATCTTGTTTCCCCCCACCCTTGGTCAACTTAGTAGGAGAATGATCTGAGACATATTGTTGATTTGATTATTAGATATATTATTTAATTTGTATCTTGTTTTCTCAAGATATGTAGTTTTGAATATAGAATATTTGAAGACTTGTTGAAAATAAGATGCATAATTCTTTGTATTTTCATTGTTCTCTTGTTGTTGGTTTTAAGCTTTGGATACAATTTTGAGGACTTATTCAAAGAGGTGTAGAAAATAGTCTGGCTTTGGGTTGATTCCATTTGTTGTGGGAATGGATTGGTTTGTTTGGTCTAACTTTAATATTAGATACTTGTGTCTATTACTACCATACTTAAACTAATATGAATGTTACATGTTTATATCCTTTCATTTTGGTTGTGGGGAAGGAGATTTGAATTAAATATAACTTAATACATTTTATCATGGAGCAAGGATATGGTTTAATTTGGAGGTTCTCTCTTTGGTCTCATTCTTCTTTTGGGATGTTTGTTTCCACATATGTTTGAGTGTGAATAACCTTCGAGAGATATGGATACTAATGGTGAGAGAGGTATTGTGGCATATTTGGTTGTGGGATTTGTAGATTAGTGAATGATTCCTTGACACTATGTAATAAAAGAGTTAGCCACATCCTCTATGTGAATTACTATAGGTATACTTGATATTATTTTATCTTTATTAGATTTGACTTACTCATGTAGTAAGATTTTCTTGATCTATGTTTGTTTATCCTATATAATTTTTTGACTTTCTTATTACTAATGTGATTATGATTTTTCATGTTTCATTAGTTTTGGATCTACAAATTATACAGATGTGTGGGCCAAAATCTATTCATTTGTAATGAATAAATTGGATGAAAATTGTCTTTATCAAGGATTTTTTTTAGTGCTATACATGATTGTAGATTTATAGTTGATATATTAATAACATGAAGTTTTATATAGTTTCTAAACCTTGGTTTGAGGTATGGTTAGGTTGGATGAATTGAAATTTTCTATGGTTTCTATTCCAAGTGATATGAGTAAGGAAACTACTTAGAGCCTTTGTAATTATTCAAATTTGATACTTATGTTCATGTAGACATACGTGAAAATTTTAGTAATAGTTTATTTATTTCACCATCAAATGTTCCATTTTCATCCATTTATGACATGTTGGAGAATGTGTAGATTTTTTTACTTGATGTTGGTTATCATATTTCCATTTGTAGATATCTTGTTGGAGCATGAGACCATGGTGAATATTTATATTATACATGGGTAGCTAAGAGATCGTTATCCCTTGATTGTGAAACCTATGGATGTATTTAAAATATATGATGTTAAGTGGGAGAATGTTAGGATTAATGTGCCATCTACCTTGTAAATCCCATGACATGGTTATAACATCAATTGAAAGTATCATCAAGAACTTGAGATTTATTGGGAAAAAATGAATAATATTTAGTTATCAACCTTATTTGTACAATACATTCATAAGGGTTGATGGGTTGCACTAGCAACTCGATAAATGTAGGTTGCTAACATAATTATCTACTATTGTCTTACCTAGTTATGGATCTCAAGAATAATATAGTTAAATACATGAAAATTGAAAATGAGTGACCTTTGTGTTTCTCCAATTGGGAGAATGGAAGAGGCAATAGGTTCCTCTTGGTATCTAGTCATTTATTTCATTTAGTGTAATTCGTATCCTGCAAGAATCAATGGCTAAGTTGGAGGAGATGTATTGCAAGATAAATAAGTATCCTTTTGATATTTGTAGAGGCATTTAAATAATTTTGGTTGTAATAAATATAGATGATACTTTGGGAACATTTATTGGTGGTTTTGGAGATCTATCCATTCAATAAATTCAACTTTTGAGTGTAGATTTTATACGTAACAGGTGCATGTAGATTTATTTACAATAAAAAAGGAAGAATAAAAAACACAATGAGGTTGTTCACATTCACAAAGGTGTCACTATGATAGACACAAGGAGGATAATGTAAGTTTAAGAACTTTGATTGTTGATAATGAAAGCTTGTCATATCTTCTTAGTGGAGGTTTCTCTTGCAAGAGTTTCTCTATGTAAATCCTATGTTATGTACATTGAAGTTATGTTAGTAAATTTTTCTTTATTTCTACTATCTTATGCTTATGTTAGTCACTAATTATTTTGGTTATGACTTCACATAAGATAGGCCTTTTAAGCATTATTTATAAGCTAATTTTTAGCATCATAAAGAAGGACCTAATGTTATTTTACCACAATTAAGGAAACTTAATTTTCAGATTTGCATATTAGTTTCATATTTTTATGTTGCAGCTATCCAATAATTGAATCCCATCATTTTATTAGTTTGTTGGATAGATATTGATCTTTACAATAATTAGTATTAAACCTATTTATTTCTGGACACATATCACTCATCTTCTGAATGATTCTATCTTCGGGTGATTATCATAGAATCACCCAAAAATGTACTTTGAAATTTGAATAGAAGAAACTTCAAAAACAAAGTTAGGAATATTATCTTGGATCTATTATTCCAATACCTTCTCACTAGAGACTCTGAGAAAAACCACATGAAGTAAAGATGAAGGAACCTCCTCCACCAAGTTAGACCCAAGCAAATGACTATCCATAATGTCTTCAAGCGATTCAATACCAATATTCCTAGAATAAATTTCCAAACATGGTGATTAGACATAGTCATATCATCATCCTCAATACAACTCTTCACATCATGCTCTTAAGGAATGTAAGTATGAGGAGAAAAATAACACTATCGTTAGCTAGCTTAGAGATAGAATCTTGTCCTTCTAAAGTATAGGGATAGGGTATTGCAAGGCCTTCATAGATGAGACCCACATTGGAGGCCCTATCACTTGTGAGAGTACAATAAAACCTCTTCTCAACCCCAAATACTTATCATCACTCAAGGAAACCTCTTCAGAACTCTTAGCTTTCTTAAGAGACTTCAAGTGAGCTTCCATTAAGATATCTAAAGGAAGTTCATCCTCTTTATACAAAACATATCTAGTACCTTCATCCCCTTCAAAATGGAAGAAACTAAAAAAAGATAAAAGAGAGGGAAGATCTTCTTCCTCTTACAAAAGCAATACATTATTCTCTTTCACACAAACCTAAGACCCAACAACCAAATCTTGGTTATCTTGAAGACATACCTCTAGTATCTAATCATCTTCCTCACACCAATAAATTTTTGAAGGATTTAAAAGTCCATCCTCATAGGCTTCAACACCATCATTAACAAACTCATCATTGAAAGTGGACTCTATATAAGGAGAGACACAAAGGCATCTTGTGTAGTAAAATGTATAGAAGCCACCTTATTGGGATCCAATCCCTTCATAGATCTAATAGGACCTCCCAAATATTCACCCACAATAGCAAGGGAAATACTTGCATCACCACACCTTTTGTCACTTCCTACGTCAAAATATATAGATCTCATCTTCTCAAACACATAGGGACAAGGAGGGTCCCATCTCTAAGATAAATCTTGCACCCTCACAACTAGAGCATAAACAAAGGAGGTCTCATGTGCATTAAACTATCAAAGAAGGGATGACAAAACTAGGACCACCATAACAATTTACATTGTTTTCATTTATGTCATTCTAATTGTCATTGGATTTTAGGGTTCCAACTCCTTGACTCTCCTTTCACTACAACTACAAATGTATCCTCACCATTTTTCAAAGAGTCTCATATTAATGTTGATTTCTTAATAATTTATACCATACAATATAAAAATTAACATCTAATAATAAAATATGATTCATTAAGTCTTTTTATTTTTATGATTTAATTTTTTTATATTAATTGTATAAAAGGAGTATATTATACATATTCACACAAAAAAGTGGGTCAAAGAAATCACATGCCAGAGTCCAAATGTCTTCAAGTCTAAACTCACAAATTAAAAGAGGAAAAAATAAGTTGTTAAGTAGAAATAACTATACCACTAGGTAGTTGAGAGTGTCATGGCAATGAAGGTTTTTACTGTATATAATAGCAATTTATATTCCATCAAGAATTTGATCTCAAGCAATGATTTCACACACTTAATTTTGTTCATTTGTAAAAAATTATCACAAATAAGAGAAGTGAGAAATACAAGGCTTGGGGAATTTCTAGAATCCATCCTTCTAAAAGTCTTTTGATCATGAGGGTGAAAGGAGACAAGAGGACTGATATTAGACATGAATGGACTAATCCTTCGATTTTCTTAAAATGCTTTGGGAAACATGTGGTTGATAGTAATTACCCCCCTAAATTTTTTTATTGTATCCATGTAAACTTCCATGGGGAGTAGAGTGGCCCTTGTTATAAACAAGAGCCAATGAGACTTTGATAAGCATGCATGGGGTACTACCCCAGTGATATAAAACCACTTGAAGATGTATCTCCTTTAGTACAAATTTTTTTTCTTACTCATAACTTTGCATAAGAATGTTGGAAGAAATCATATCCTTATTATAAAGAAAGAACTAAATATAAATAAAATGAATGTAGAATATATCAAAATATCTCTCTTTCTAAATACTAAAAATAATTTTCATCCTAAAAGCATGTCAAATTTGATTTAATTTGGTAGGGATTTTAGATGAATCTCCTAGTAAAATCATATGCCATGAAAAAGGCTCAAGCCTAAAATTCTTATGAAATTCATGAATCCAATTCCAAACTTCATAAGATTTAGGACAAAACTATAAAAGGTGTTTGAGATTGTATTGTTGTCCACATAATGGCAAACTAGGGTTAAAATACTTGAGATGAATTAATCTCATTCCAGTGGGAAGGTGAGAAAGGAATACATTAGGTAAAATGGATAGGCTTATGTTCAAGAATAGCCAACCAAATATATTAAAAATTATATTGTCAAGAGCCTATACACAACTGAAGAACCATCTATGTTTAATTTTAGACATAATTTATAGATGCAATAAAAGCCAATCATATCCCTCTAGGTATCTTTTTCATTCTTTCCACCTAGATTTGATATTTCTAACCCCATTTGTATGAAGCATATTGAGCGTAACTAAATAAAAAACTATCGAATATTATCACAAATCCTAATTGAAAATCCTATATCTTACTTTGGCCTCAACTAAAACTGAAAATTCTTGGTAGTCTTAAAAAATATATTATGAATCCATAGTGTCCTAGCAAGTAGATAATATTTGCAAGAAATAATGAAAAACCATCAAATAGATTATTTCCTGATATACAATCCCTTGTGAAACTCATTTCTATACCATAAGAGCCATGGCTCGATGTTCCTAGGATTTTCATGTATTTTGAATAGAAAAAAGGCATGCATCTAAATAAGTTCCTTAATAACAAGAAGACTATGAAAAGTAATACCCTTCCAATATAATTGCTCATTTGGTACTCTACTAGAGATGTAAAGTGGAATCAAGACCTTACAAGCTTGATTTTCTTCTAGAGTTCTTATGATTCACTTGGCTCACAATACTAAACATTACCTTTGAATTGAAATCAATCCAAGGCATCTAAAATCATGAGGAAAGAAACATAACTCCCAAATCACATGATGGAATTTAAATTTTTTTTAGAATAAGCTGGAAAACATTTTTCAAGATTTAGGTAGGAATCTTTAGAAGAAATGTAACGAGAATAATAACAAACATCTATAGAAACCAAAAGTTTCTAAAACACCTAAAATTCTTTTGCCAAAAAAAGAGGCTTAGTAATCTAGTAGACTTATTTCTTCTCAATTTCGAAGATAACAATTTGCTACAAGGAGAAATGAGAGGCATGAATGACAAAAGGAGTGACAATGAAACTAAAAAGTTCTCCATGATCAATCAATTTCCAATCATAATAAAAATTTAGCTAGATAGACTTAAGAAATATAAATTATCTGTACCATTGATCTTTTTGCCACTAGATTGATAATAAATAACTACAATATTGATCTTTTTTCCACTAAATTCTAGACCCCCACACCTTGCAAAAAATATCTAAGAATTACAAAACTTCATTAATATTATTTTATTTCCCTAAAAGGGTACTGAAAGAATCATTTTTGAAATGGATTTTGACCATTTATTAATAAATTTGGGGTGAATAAAATGCCTTTAGTTGAGCTCAATGATCTCATATTAGCTAGTCAAAGCCTTCCACAAGAACTGAAAAAAATATCCTATTAATTTATAGAGGTTTCCTAGTTAAGCATCCATGCCATCACTTGAAGACATTCATTGTAACTTAATGTAATAGATCCTCGACACATCATAACAAGGCTAAAATAGAAAGAGCTTAATTTTAAGCCAAATCCACTTCGTGCATATTGTTCAATCATTGCATTGTGTGAGACATCATTTGTTTAAGACATTGAATTGCTTGAGACAATATTCCTTTAAGACATTGAGTCCAATAATTCAAATGATTTGTATGCACTTTCACATTTTCCTTATTTGTCTCTGAGAGAAATTGAAACAACATTTGACAAAACCCCTGTTATGTATTATGCTTTGATGGATGTCCATGCCCTGTTTCACAACTCACATGTAGGGAGAAATCTCAATTTTTCTGAAGTGAGAGAACTGATGAAACTCTATTTTTCTATGAAAGAAAATAGAGGACTATAACATAAGAATACAAAGGATACAATGTATTAAAAAAAATGTGTTTAATTGCATATGATAGTATGTTTCAAGACAAGATGAAATCTTGCATTCTCTTAAGTCAAAATTTCTTCTATTGGTTGGTTTCAAGAAAAGGCTAGTTACTTCTTTTGAATCCAGAAAACATTTTTTGTAAGTTGCATTACATAAGCATCAAAGTCTACAATATCAAAAATTCGATTTGAAGTGACAGAGCACATAGACGCTATAGATTGGTCTTTAGATAGAATGAGTGAAAGGACAAAATAGCAAAGGAAGTACATTATTATGGTATAAAATCATGCATTTTTGTAAGGTTTAGCTTTGAATTAAAATATAATCAACAATGCATTTATCTACTAGAGAGAGGCAGGTTTCTCGTCATAGGAAATTATGTTCAATGGGAAGTGTTTCTAAGAATGAGAAATCTTTCATTTGAGGAAATTTTGGGGCAATGAGCTCCAATATGTTAGCATAACAACTTCTATTACCTCTGTAATTCACGAATCTAACTCCAGTCTTCTCCTTAATTTATGGTAATGAACTGATGATTGGATTCTCTAGTAGACTTACGGTGATCTTATGTTTGCATGCTCGTATGTAAGCCTAACCAAGGTGAACAAGTTATTACCACCAGTTTCACTACAAGATTTGTTTAATGCAATTGTTATGCCTTCATTTCCTCAAATCTGTCTTCTTCATTTCCTCCATAATTTCTTCCTTGAAAGCGGTGGTTAACTTTGTATAAATCATGCATTCCATAGAATATAAATTAGAAAACAATGAGTTAATAGAGTTTATTTTCCTCTATTCTTTATTCTGATTTCTTGTGCAAGTTTTGTTTTCTCTTTTCTAGCTAGATTTGTATTCTGCAATGCAAAAAAATTAACATGGTATCAAAGCCCTAAGAGCTAGGAGGAAGGACAAATTAATTGCAGGCAGATCTCTGAAGAATGGAAGCTGACGTAAACCTTTGCTTCTAGAGATGCTCATTGCTTGCTTTGTTCTTGCTCTTGGTTATACGGGACTTGCCTTCATCTCCTCCTTTGTGACACATCATTTCAGTGGACTTATCTTGTTTCTTCTTTGTCATATTATGAGGAATATTTTCTACTGTTAGTGCTAATGCTTATTGGTTTTGGTTCAAGTTTGATCAGTTCACTATTGGAACTTGTATTTTTGACTCACAACTTCAACTTGCTTGGTTGAGTAGTGTCATTGTGGTCACTCACGCAGATTCATGTTCTACATGCATCTTCGAATGTCAAATGTTTTGCCGTTGGTTATCATTTGATTATTGTTCAAGTAGTGTCATTAAGGGCACTCATGCAGATTCTTGATCTTGATTATCATCTTGGCTTTTGAAGAGGCTCATCATTCAACACTATGACAGTCATCATTCGATAGTTGTTCACACTTTTCTTGTCTCTCAGAGGATGTCCATCTGCATTTCATATAGTTGTATCTATTGTAATTTTGAGGGGGGGGTTTGTTCCCACTGGGTTTTCCCTCTTCCCTCTTTCCTCTTTTTTCCCTACTTAGGCTTAAGGCGGGGTGTTAGCATAACAACTTCTATTACCTCCGTAATTCACGAATCTGACTCCTGTCTTCTCCTTAGTTTATGGTGATGAACTGATGATCAGATTCTCTAGTAGACTTGCGGTGATCTTATGTTTGCATGCTCGTATGTAAGCCTAACCAAGGTGAACAACAAGTTATTACCACCAGTTTCACTACAAGCTTTGTTTAATGCAGTTGTTATGCCTTCATTTCCTCGGATCTGCCTTCATTTCTTCAGATCTGTCTTCGTTTCCTCCATAATTTCTTCCTTGAAAGCGGTAGTTAACTTTGTATAAATCATGCATTCCATAGATTGTAAATTAGAAAACAATGAGTTAATAGAGTTTCTTTTCCTTTGTTCTTTATTCCAATTTCTCCTGCAAGTTTTGTTTTCTCTTTTCTAGCTAGATCTATATTCTGCAATGCAGAAAATTGAACATAATATAGAGCCATTTAATATACTTTAATCACTGCTATGGTTAACTACATCTGGTTTGACAGATATTGTATTTAAAGAATTAAAAGCATTATTTCTTTCAGTTTTTGGAAGGTATGTACATCTTGTTTGTAGTGTAGTTCGATACTTCTCGCAAGAAGTACGAGGTAGTTCTATATTGCTTTAGCCCATCTGTAAACCTATATAGAAATTGTTGGCATCATAGACTATAAAACATCCTTTCCTTTCGTTTGTTTGACTGTTCAATTACTAGTCTTCTTTCCAACTCGGATGGTTGCATGTTGACATTGTTCCCTACACTTATTCAAACCTAGCATCAACAAAAATACAAACAATAATTTCTCGAGTATAAAGAAGCATGAGGGAAAGTGCTTTCTATTTTGAATAGTTGCATGTTGGCATTACCGGTATACTTATAAAGAGGCGGGGAAACAATAGATTTATAAAAATACTAAGAAACACAAGGACAAGAGAAAGGTATGTTGCCTTGCAGACATAAGAACATCTCAGCAAACACAAGGTTTCAACTTCAAATATTTTATCAATTTTGAAAACCTAGAAATGAAGCTATTGCATGTATGCAGTGTACGATGTTCATAAGGAAATCATCATGTTTTTAGTGAAAAAATATAATAGCATGGTTCAAAAAACAAAACACAAAACCAAACTAAACCCTTGTATGTTTTGTAGCTCTACCCTGCACAGCAACCAACAAATTATTTGAGCCAATGCACTAATCTAATCTACAAACCAAATATCACTAATCATATTGTAAATCTATCATCTCTAATTGCAGTGTATGTCAATTAAGGTTCAAAATATGAACCTCCACTGTCACATAAGATTCTTAATGAATTCAGAATATAATATAGAAACTGCTACACGTGAAGAAATGGGTGTGCACGGAAAATTGAAAAAAAAGCAATCAAATGAGTGATATCACCAAACAACAAAATATTAAAGGGTTTGATGATGCTATGAACTAGAATGAATGGTACAAGATTCTTTCCGATTTTAAATTTATATGAACTTCCATTGTCACATATAAATTTATATGAACTTCCATTGTACAACATTCTTTACGATTTTAAATTTATATGAACTTCTATTGTCACATATAAATTTATATGAACTTCCATTGTACAACATTCTTTACGATTTTAAATTTATATGAACTTCCATTGTCACAACATTCTTTACTATTTTAAATTTATATGTCAATTAAGGCGCAAAATATGAACTTTCATTGTCACATAAGATTCTTAATGAATTCAGAATATAATATAGAAACTGCTACACGTGAAGAAATGGATGTGCATGTAAAATTGAAAAAAAAGCAATCAAATGAGTGATATCACCAAACAACAAAATATTAAAGGGTTCGACGATGCTATGAACTAGAATGAATGGTACAACATTCTCTACGATTTTAAATTTATATGAAGGATGACAAGATTTTGTATAACTTGAATGAACAAGGCCATAAGAAGCATTCAATTGCAATCTTTACAACAGACTAGAAGTAGAAGCCAAGTCAAAAATAAAACATATTAACATCACCTATTAACTGAAATGGGTAAATAGGAGTCCATTGTAAGCCTTTTAACAAAAGGCAAGACTCAAGGAAGGGAAAAGTTCAAGAGGATAACTGACCAAAAAAAAAATAACGTTATAACCTAAATGAATTCGTCAACGTTATAATCTATATGAATTTAATAATGTCCACACAGTTTCACTTTTGGAACTGAATAAGATAGCATGGTTACGTATAATGGAGTACAAATATTTATTTGGAGTAAACACCTACCACCCATTACATGCCCAAGGTTGCTAATGAGAAAATAGTTGAGCATCTCTAGAAAACATTAGTAACTCGTCCAAATAATTTTGCTAACATCACTGCCCAGAAACTATTGCCAATCTGATTACATAAAAATATTAATCTCTACAGAGACTATCATCAATCTGATTACATTAAAACATTAATCTCCATAGAAACTATTGCCAATTGATTACATAAAACCATTAATCTCCACAGAAACTAAGCCAATCTGTTTACATGAAAACATTAATCTTCATAGAATTGGTGGCTCGTATTGTGAAGCTTGGAATTGTTGGAAAAAATTGATTGCCTTTAGCCTGTCATTGTCACCTGCCTATCAGGAGCAACTAGCAAACTCTAGGATATCATCTCTGCTTGCCACTGACGAGTAGCTACAATAAGGAAGTGAAATTATTTTGGTAGGGAAATTTGAATTTTAAAATTGTGTGGGAAATTTTTTGAAGAGTACTGTAGAACACAAATAGGAATAATATGATTCTGATAGTCAGATTAAAAGAATGGTGTGAACAACATCTCTGAGAAGATGGAATTTGGTAGTAGCAACTATATGGTTGAACTGTATAGTGAGCAGCAAATAGTTTCATACAAATAAAAGTGCAAGAAGTTCTGAGCAGCTCTAGATCACTCCAAATTAGTTAGTAACCAGTATTGTAATCAGTTCCTATTATTTTGTAAAACTTTATTTGATGTTTTAATAGAAGAAAGAAGTTGCCTGTTTGAAGCTGTGCATTTTGTTGGTTTTTATTTTGTGTATTCTCAGCTGATTGGGAATCAGAGCAGCAGAAGATTTAATTGTTTTGTTTGGGGATTTTGATTTTTAACAGTTGGTATCAGAACTAGTAGGCACTAAGGCATTTTTTTTGGTTTTGGTTTTTGTTGTGTTGGAGACATGGCTGTAGAAGATAACAAGGGTTGGTATCAGCCACCTTCATTTGATGGACAAAACTATGACATATGGTTAAAAAAAAAGAAAACCGTAATGGCTACAAATGTTTTGAGAGAGCTTGTGATCAATAGTTTATGAATGAGAAAAACAATCATAAGACCTAGTTGAAGCTCTATATTCTTCAAAGAAAATTCGAGACTCTCCAAATGAAGGGAAGTGAGTCCATTTCAGAATTTAACATGGAAGTCTCTGATTTGATAAACTAGTTAGAACAAATGCTGAAACCATGGAAGAAAAGAGAATTGTGAAAAAAATCCTTAGAAATTTGCCTTTAAATTTTGATGCAATAGTCATTATCATTTAAGAGACAAAGGACCTATCCACTTTGATGGTAGATGAGTTAATGGGTTCTGTGCAAACGCATGAGTGTGCAAATTTCTTTCAAGAACAAGCTTTTTAAGTATTGGCCAATGCAAGAGGTAAGGGAAGAAATAGAAATTGTTTTGATGGAGCTCAAGAGATAGAGGTAGAGGCAACACTGGAGGGTGAGATTGTGGAGGAGATAACTCAAGACAAGAACACAACCATGATGGAGAAAGCAGATCTCTATCCAACTCTAGACTAGCCAAGAAGAATAATAGTTCAAATAAGAGGTATGATAAGAGAAATATTGAATGGTACTATTATTAAAAGTTTTGTCATTATGAAAGTGAATGTTGGATAGAGTACCATAATGAGTCCAAGAAAAGTGCAAATGTGGTTGACTGAAGGTAATCGACCCAAAACCTTCATCAGGTGATATAATCACATGATTAAGAAGGAAACATTGAAGTTTCATATTTGGCTAGAGGTTGTAACAATCACATGAGTGGTAATTAATTATTTATTTTTAATTGTTAAAAATGTAAAATTTGAGATTAAAATGGAGAATAATGAAATAAATTCCGTTGTGGGAAAGGGTTTGTTATGATTTGTATCAAGAAAGGTGAGAAGAAAAAAATAGAAAATGTCCATTTTGGCTCTATTATAAAATACAATCTCATGAGTATTGGACAACTAATCCAAAATGGTTACAATGTTGATGAAGAAGAGTGAATATGCCATGTTTAACAAGAATAAAAACAAGAATATTGTTATAATAGCTCAAATGAGAGATAACCATATGTTTTAGACATATTTCACATAGTAGTATGTAGCTACACCTACCAGATATTAATAATGTACAACAAGACAATAGTAGCCAGTATCCAAGACTATAATTCAAGACCCCCATACCTTGGTATCTAAGTTATAAACATCTAGGTTATGTATGTTTAAGTATTTTGTTTAAGAAGGGTATGGTTAGCGGTTTGTTAACACCTAAGACCTAGAACACATTTCGTACCCAATGTTGGTGCTGAGGATATTAAATATTGGCAACTTCTCCAAATAATTTTGCTGACACAACTGCCCTTTGAAACTGTTGCGAATATGATAAAACTCCTCCAAATAACTTTTCTAACACAACTGCCCGAATAAACTATTGTGAATCTGATTACATGAACAAATTAATCTCGCTAGAAACTCTCGCCAATGTGATTACATGAAAACATTGATTACACGAACAAATTAATCTCCCTAGAAACTCTCGCCAATGTGATTACATGAAAACATTAATTCCCATAGAAACAATTACATGAGAACATTAATCTCCATATAAACTAATCAGTCATGAGAACATTAATCTCCATATAAACTATTCCCAATCTGATTACATAGAAACATTAATCTCCACAGAAACTATTGTGAATCTGATTAAATCAAGATATGAATCTTAACAGAAACTATTCCCAACCTGATCACATGGAAACATTAATCTCCATAGAAGCTATTGCCAATCTGATTACAGGAAAACACTTATCTCCCGTCTTATCGACACGATCTAATAATTATAAAATACAATAAAGTCTTTAACTAGAAAGATTTAACAAGATTTTTTAATTATAATTAAGATATCTATAATACTTATCTTATATTTCTTTTTATAATTAAATCACTGGAACGGTCAGTACCCATTTGATTAAAGAACGTTGTGTATCCTATATCTTAAATTATTTGCTTGTTATAGCGTGATTACTTCTAGTAGGTAACAATAGTATCAAATTGAATTTCTCTTTCATTTTTTAATCATAGTTACAGCTAATTATTTTATTTAGATTTTCAACCAGGTAGCAGTACATTGCGATATGTGAGGGTGTTTGACGTATGGCAAAGTTTCAAGTGCAGTATCTTGTCTGCCAATACACACTACAAAGTGTCATTTATTATAAGACTTGACAATAACTTTCCCTGGAGCCGATTTATTATAAGATGAGAATGGCTGGCTAGAATTCGTTGCTGGCTAGAAGTCGTCCCTGGAGCGTATGAATTACTAAGGGCTAGAATTTCTCTTAAAAGAGGACCATCTCAAGGGAGGGGCAAAAGAGATTGAGTTTTCAATGAAAAACACAGACAACACTTTCATCAAGACTGATATTTGGGTGGAAGGTGTTAAGATAGAACCTAAGCATTAGTTGTGTGTTGAATATACCTTCTCAATTGGACGTGTGTAGTTATCGTAACTGTATTGCCATTTTCTTTTCAGGAAACAAATTGCTTTCTGCATTTGATAATGCTGTTGTAATAGACATAAGAATTTACAAGACAGATACATATCCAGAAGAGTTTCCGTTTCCTGTTTAGGAGATGTAAAAACTATTCTTCCTCTTTTTCCTTTGAGTTTTTATTAGTTACAAAATTATAGTCAATTTTTAAATTATTATTTTTTAAATTAAATATGTTTACTCAAATTGTGTAGTCTGTTATATAAAAGTGGAGATGTAGACATCTCTATATACCCCTTTGTTTCCATTAAGACAAAATTTGAAGTGAGATAGTAGCCAATTAAGATTTAATGGATCCTTATTGTAAAAATGACATTTGATAACTAATTTGATTACATTACATTTAGAACTTCAAAAACTACATGTAGAGACTTATCTATGTATGTGCTTATAATTTAGAAAGTTGCTGATGTGGATGAACATGGTTTGAAGTTCTTTATATAAGTTTTTACTTAAGCAAGTCTCTTTAATTCAACAATTTTGGTAAATTTAGAAGACAATAAGCAATAATCTAAATGAAGTTTGATGAATAGTGTGTGAATTGATTCTTGAACAATGTAAAATGACAGAGAATGATGCACTAGTGAGACATAACAACAAAGAGTTGAGCAAACTAGAATAATATAAGAAAAATATTATAAAGATACAGCTATGACTGATTATCATAGGAATGCTGTTAGTGGGCAATAATGATCTTAAATGACAAATAATGGTTTAAGGATGATGTTTTTTATAGATGATTTTGTATATAAATTTAATTTATGATGTGAGAATTAATGAATAATGTAAAAGTGGGTCAATTTGAATATTAAATAAAATTTAGATTTTAAGAATCTAAATCAAAATTTAAATAACATATTTCATATTAACATGAAAATTAAAATTTATGTTTTCAAAATTATCGTTCAAGAAATAAATTCTATTTCTAAAAACTAATTGATTTTTTAAACTAACAAAACAATAAATCAATCGATATCATATATAATAATTATCTTAATGTGCTTACACAAAATAAGATTAAATAAAATTTAAATTTAAACACTATACATTTTTTATTAAATTTTTTTAACTATATTATAAATTTTTAATTTATAAACTTAATTTAATTTAGAAAGCACAAAAACACATTATACTATCAAAAACAATATGATAGTTGAAAGGGTGGACATTCTTTTGAAAATAAATTTAAACACATTTGATGTCTCAAGAATATATTTAAATATGCTTTAGAAATCTGTGCGGGTGGAGGGGCAATTATGTAAAATGTTAAGTAGGGCAGCAATTTTAGTAAAAACTAATATCATTTCTTGTAAAATAATTTCTAAATGAAAATACAAATAGTAATATTGTCTTTTTAGTATGGAGATCTAGAATTTGACAATGGATTTGAAAATCCACCTATAGCCACCTACCTATTAGGGACCTTGGGGACATTTTCCATAGACTCCTACGCATATGGGCCTTATCCTTGGCCTTATCTTCTATATACGGGGTGGGGAGCCAAGTTTATATAGTTGGGATTCAATATCATTAGCCATTAAATTGATGCTATGTTGTGATCAATTGAATATTTGTGTGCATCACATTCAAGGTGTGTTGCACTCTCTTTCTTAGGGACCTTTTCAACTTTCCCTCACACTACTTGTTGATCGATCATTAAGGAATACTTGGAATTAGAGGGTTATCCCCCTAATTTAGACACTCCACATTTACTTTATTAGGAGGAATTGAACCCGACTAGATAGTAGGGGTGCTAGAGTCCCCAATGGATTGAGGTGCCCTATCCAAGTCATCCCCTCCCTTCCTCCCATCTTGCAATATAAATTTTAGAAATTTTAGTAGATGCCAATGGTTTAGGTCATTGATGATTCATTAAATATTGGCCTACATGGTAAAAATATATCATAGAAGTCACAACTAAAAATTGACCAGCATTGTCCAATTGCTTCCCTTTGGTAAGAAATGAAAACCTACTCTACAATAAAGCCCAATATTGTGGACATAATAGGTAACCTCTCTCCAATCAAGGTACTACAAGCTGGATAATCATAATCTGCTAGATGATAAATCTTGTTATCAATAACCTTACTGCACCTTGACTAAAATATGTTGGTAGATCCAAGTGTCAAATTTGTGGCTCGAATAAACCTCAGTGTGCAACTATTGTGCAAAATATAGTGGATCTGTTTGTTATTTGAATAATGAGCATGGCTTGCAAGAAAACATGGGTAGATAAATCAGGCCAACTAAACATCCACAGATCTAGTCACCTAATATTCCCTCATGTAGGATCTACAAGTGTAATTTAGAAAACATTATAATTTGATGGTTTCTTTAAGGACACTAAGTTGAATTTTAGTAAGTGAAGAATCACCACTAACCTCTTGCCACATATAGGAAAGAGTAGCTACTTCAATATTATCAGTGTAAAGATGTGTATCGCCTAGTGTCTATCTAATCTTGTCTAAGATAACTAAAATATACTAACATTTGTCCCTATGACCCCTATTGTGTCTGAGCCTACTAGAATAGAACTCAATCTATGTATCTCATCATATCTACAAGTAACTATACCATGAGGTGGTGGTGTATTTGACATATTGACCTAATTTTACCATAAAAATAAATTACTTACATCTTAATTTTGAAATTTCACTTCTAAGAATTAATAAGAATAAATTTAAATAACAACTTGATAATATGAGATGCTTGAAATTACTTGAAGTCGTTGAACATCATATAGGTAAAAACATATACTTCAGTGGATCTTAAAATTTAATGTGCATGCAAATAGAACATGAATATCTAAATTTCTTATGTGTTTTGTTGAATTTCTCTTGTTTGTGTGATATTAGAAAGCTCCAGGAGGAGGTCACCTTTTTTTTTACACAAGTTTAATAGATGCACTATTCAATGTCCATAAGTGTGTATTAAAAATAGACCTATAAATTTTGTTGGTGTAATTTATGTCTCATGTAATTACATTTTACATAAGTTAACTTGAGATAACGTATATCATATTAATTTGCATAGGATACACTTAGGGAATTTCATATATGGGGAATATGGTTGTAGGATAAATTTCACCTTTGGTGGTGTCATTGTTAGATTCAATGACATTCCCACAAAAACTGAGAGGGGGGGGGGGGGGTGAATTAGTGTCTAACTGGTGGTTGGAACATTTAAACTTATTAATAATTTTACAACCCAAAATAGTGTACCGATAAATAAGAATTAATGCAGTAAACATAAATAATAGAGATAGCATAGAAACACACCATAACACAAGATATTTTAGTGAGGAAACCCGGTGTGGGAAAAACCTTGGTGGGATTTGTGACCCACAATATTTACTCATTGGACAATGAATAAATACTACTTATAATAGGGGCCTGCACATGCAGGGAGGCCAACAACCTAGAGCTCACTGCTCAAAGAAGAGTCTCACTGACTACAAAATGGATTATTAAATCCAATACAATGTATTGCTCAAAACAACATCTCTAGTGTCAGGTTCAATACGGGTTTAAGCTCAGATAGATACCATAACCAAAAACCTTCACTCCTACTAAACAACTATCTTCTACCATACATCTCTATTCCTTACAAAATGATCTATAAGATCTCATACATATATGAGTATTTTAAAATATACCATGTCGGCTTACAAAATATAATTACATTTACAAAACAATTCATATAAACAAAACTTTATACGATGTCGGCTAGAGTGTCGGTATGCTTTGTTTCTGATGTAATCTGAATGTCGGTGTAAGCACCTATCAGTGCTGGTGTCTGTTGGTGTATGATATATGTGATGTAGGGCATGTAGAAACCTATTTCCGATTGGTTGCCAGTCAGTTGCCATCAATGAAAAAATCAACTATTCTCATTAGAGTGTAGAATTCCAATAGTCATCATGTTATCACATTTTCATATCCACTTACAGTAGAATGATAATTACATCTCCGGTGCATGATCCACCTTTAGTGGAGATATCTATTGTTTCTCCTACTTATCCCTAACTAGCCTTGCATATCATTAGACCATATTTTATGTTTGTGTGATCTCTTTTTCCTATTGCCTTCCTTCATATAAAAAGGTTCATGTATAATGTACTTAGTTGGGCATTTTTCTTCTTTATGAGAATATAGGTTGTTCATGTATCTGTTTTTTTCTCTCTTGTTTTTATTCTATTCATTGGCCTCTAGATCTTGGGTTTCTATAGGAAAATTCTTACATGGTATGAGAGCCATAATTGTCATTGGTTTACCATTTTAGAAAATTTTGGTGCATTTCAGAATTTTGTATTTGTAGCTTTTTCAGAATGGGTGGTGGATCATGCATCTTGATTGTACTTATTTTTTGATTTTATTCATATCAATGAGTTTGATTCTTTAGTTAATAATCACACTTATTGTGTGGATTTTAATATTAAGGAGAATTTTGGTTACTTGAACTTGGGTGTTTACACATGTGATCCAGTTCTTGAGCCTTGCATTTCATCTCCTCCTAATTATATCACATCTACTATTGCAGTTGATGATTCTTAACATTTCTATAGTTTTGGTTTCATGCAATTCAATGCAACAAGATATACCTTGTCTTTCAGATATGGTTCCTTGTTAGAATGACTACTTAATAGACATTGCAACTTTGTTTGTGGAGTACTATATTGTATATTTAAGAGACAATATTGATGATATTCATCTTCTCTTTGATGAAGTTGATCCTTCTTCAATGGAGCTCTTTGACCCTCTTGTTCATTCTCTACATGATCATTCTTTTGAGTTTTATGTGATTGTGGATACTTATGTACAACATTTGGAGAATGTCTCTTTATCTTTAGAGGAGGCACTTAGGTCTTTAGATCATGTTTTTCATTCATATTCACTAGATCTGGGATTATCTTTTTTAGTAACTTGTGGCCTAGTACACCCTATTTAGAAGGGGCAACTTTCAGCGTCAACACGGGGACACTTGAGTAGATCTTAGAGACTCCATACATCTTGAGTTTTATTCCTACATCTTCCTTTTAGGATTGAGGAGACTTCATTCATACACCTTTCGTATTGGTTCTTCCTAAGGGGAGGAACATTGTTCGAAGATCATGGAGCAGCTTCTTCATTAAGTTTTCAACTTCTACAATTGGTGTACATTCTACATTCAGGGGGGCCTAGGTGTTCTCTCTTCTTCTCTTTTATGGTGGGGGGGAATTTTTCCTCCCATGGGGTTTTGTCCTTCTCATTCTTGTTTGAGATTAATTTTTTTTTTCTCTTTCAGGGGGATTTTTCTCCCACCGGGTTTTCTCCCTTTCTCCATTTTTGAGAGATTGCATTGCATTTGTACATGGCTACCTAACATGGCCTAGTAGTTGGGACCCATCTTGCATTATTAACTTGAGTCTACATGCCCCTGAGTTGCACTTAAAGGGGATTGTTGGTGTTTTTTATGTCTCATGCAATTTTACTTTAGTTAAGTTAACTTAGGATAATGCATATCCTACTAATTTTCATAGGAGACACTTAGGGAATTGCATATCTAGGGAATATGGGTGCAGGTGAAATTCTAGCTTTGGTGATGTTATTTTGTTATCACATTTTTATATCCACTTATAGTGGAATGATAATTCCACCTTCATTTGGTGATCCACCTTTAGTGGAATTATCTATTATTTATGCTACCTACCCCTACCTACCCTTGCATCTCATTGGGTCACATGTCATGATCGTATCCTCTCTTTTCCCTATTTTCTTTCCTTTATAACCAAGCTCATGTACATTGTACTTAGTGGGAAATTTTACATATTGATGAAAATATTGTTTGTTCTTATATATTTTGTTCTCTCTTGCTACTATTCATAAGCCTCTAGATCTTGGGTTGTTATATGAAAATTCTTATAAATATAAATATATGTATTAATTTATTATGTGAAGCTTATGAATTGACATTGATTATAACCAAAAGAGCTTGGACCTATTCTTAATATAACAAATTACCAAATATATTTAGTTTCCTTATTCAATGAAAGACAACGTACTATCATTTGATGGATAAATAAAATGGTGGTGATTTTAAGAAGGGTCCATCATTTTTTACATTACTAATAATATTCTATCACTTGTTGGAAAAAGAATTGATCAGATGTAAAATACATTTTTAAATTTACTTAATGCTCAAGATTTATTAAAATTTGAATTCTCATTGGGTAAATTGGTTTCCCAAATTTTAGAACTAACAATTAAAGGCCTCTAAGCTACTCCACATCCCAAATATATTATAGGTAGCATTAGGTCAAAGAAAGCACATTTCTATGTTGATTTTAGTTAGTAATCCATGTTGAAATTTTTATTTGGAACTACTGGAGTTTATATAATTTACTTTGATTTGTTGCTACTCTATATTTGTGTAGTGCCAAATACTATATCATTAAGAATAGAAATGTATTATCATAAATTATATTCATATTCAATTTCATCCGCATATAGGCCACATTTTATCATTCTAGCCTTTTATGCTTTGACCATGTTTTATTTTAATCACATCAGTTTCAAACTTCAATCTTCATGCTCATTTGGTTCAATGGTGTGTAACCTAGCCATAATAAGCTAGAAAATATGTACTTGTCTTGCATAAAGGGAGCTAATTTTGGACTTGAAAATCATCATAAAATTTGAGAATAAATTCCCTTCTTATGTCAACTTGTCTCAAAATTTCATTAATGTTTGATGAGTAGATATAAAAAACAACATTACCCCCTCATTTGAATGCCCATCTTACATCTCTCCAATTTAATTTCTCAAGAGAAAGAAATCAATTATTTTCAAGGGGTTCAAGGTTAAGTATTCAAATTTCAAGAATTCAAGGTGGAATCCATGACAAAGACATTATTAAGATATCTTACATGAAATCAACAACCATTAGTTGCATACTTCAAGAGAAGATTCATCAAGGTATCACCTTCCAAGTTCAACATTACAATTCAGATCTAGCCTGTGCCCTTAAAAGGCACACTATACATTTCAATTCTTGTTCAATATATTTCTTTAAAGTTCAATTATAGGGTTAATTATAAACCCAAGGTTTGACCTAGGAAAACCCATATCCTCAACACAATTTCTCTTCTTTTGTGTGCAGGTGGGAGGTTTACAAGTTGTAATTTTGAAATCAAGTAGAGTAGATAAAGCCAATTAAATCCAACTTTGGTCTAAGAGAAAAAGGAGAAGGAAATGGTCACCACACACACCTATGTCAGATAAAATTTTGTCAAATATTTAGGAGAATATTCAAGATTTCCTTGTGATCATCAAATGATAACTTTTATTAATATTCAACATTTTTAGGATAGGGTTGCCTAGAGCACCATTGTTCAATACTTTTAGCCTTATATTCTAGGCACAGGTTCCCATTTTCTTCCTAATTCTAGATTTTTGTTTATGGATTCATATCAAATCCGAAACTATCTATCGATGTTAATTTATGTTAATTTTATACCTTTAGTCGTAGATCTAGAATTTAATTTACATCTTTTCATATGATGCAACCATAACAAGTAAAAACCCTTAAAATATTCAATCAACTTATGCAAAAAGAGCAACAGCATGAAAGAAGAAAGAAAACATAACAAATTTACAAAACTAATCATCTGATAATCATCATATTATCATCAAAGAACATTCAGTAATTAACCAGTTACATGCAGGCTTCAAGCTAGATACAATCCAACTGAGACTCTAAGAATCAACCAGATCACAATATGTGAATCTCAATCCTTATTCTCAGTTATAATTCCTTTGCCCCTACAAATGATTACATAACATCATATGTATATCCTTTGAAACACACTGAGTTGGTCTCATAAGATTACATTCACCAATACAAGAAATTGAAACATGTAATTAGGTCGTCCCTAAGAATTAGACAAATATTTCCAGAAAATAACAACCTAGTGATGTAGTTCAGTACAAAGGTCGGCCACACGCCAAAGATCATTGAACAAGACCCAAGATAGATTCACATGCCAAGAATCGTGTTGATAATGAAGGAAAACTAACCGGTAAGAACAAGAACTATCCTGCGAACCCATAAACATTTAATCAAAAGCGACAACTGACTAGAAAAGAACCCAAATGAACTGAAGATCTTGAATCAAGCACATGAAACCACAAGGAAACTAAAAATAAGATCTACCATGAAGAAAAAGCCACTACCGGTGCCAGCCGGTAAACACATAAAATTGCATGAAGAACTAAACAAGAACAAAACTGAAAGGAAATATTTTTTGGTTGATGCAAGATTGCTCATCGATTGGGGATGTGCTTGCATCAGACAACCTAAGTAGGCAAAGATGTTCCATGAGAGGCCACTCATGAACATCTAAAAGGATTTGGGATGAAGATCCCATCCTCATTTATGATCCAAACATCTTTCTTATCTTCCAACCTCTTCTTTATCTCTTTCAATGACTCAATTGGTTTATCTAACCTATCACTCCCTTTGTTTCTCTTTCTTTTCTTTAGATTTGCACATTGTCTATATTTCTGCAACTCTGATTTAGTTCTGCCATAAGACTTCATCTAGTTTGTCACCATCAACTCTTTGTTGACCAGTTCCATCTGTCCATCAAGTTCAACAGTCAAATCCTTTTACAAACTCATGTCACCCTCTGGTTTAACCTCTGCAATTGGTTATATCAAATCTTTCTTCAAAAGCTCTGGTATAACCTCTACAACTGATTTTATCAGATCTTTCTTCAAAACCTATGGTATAACCTTTTCAATCGGTTCTTTCAAACCTTCTGATATAACCTCTGCTACCATTTTCTCAGTACTAAAACTTTTCTCAAGACTCGGATTCTTCACCTCCTTCGCTTTCTCCTTCAAAGAAATCAATGTGAACTTCTTCCCATCCTTTTCAATAGTAACTAGGTTTCTTCTAGAGTCATGAATACATCCTCTATCATACTTCGAAGGCTTTCCCAACAAGACATGACAAACACTCATAGATATAATATCACATAAAACCTCATAGCCAACTCACCTCATAAGAAAAAGGATTCTTAAGCCTCTTCAGTATTAGCTTCACAATCATCTCTTTAGATACTAAATTATTAGTACATCCACTATCTATAATGACCTTGCAACACTTACCACCTAATTTACATATAGTCTAGAAAAGATTGTTCCTCTGAGTAGATCCGATATCCTTTCTTCTAAACATAGGGGATTCTCCTTGCTCCGGTGCACAGTCAGATTTGGTACCATTTTAATCCTCACTTGCCATATAACTTCTTGATATTCCATGCTTACATTAAAAGAATCTATGTCCAGTTTCTCCACACTTGAAACATTTTCTAGGAAATTCTCTATCGGTACTACTGCTACCTTTCCTCGGTGTCTTTTGTTCTGGTTCTTTACTCCACTTAGGTTTCAAATCCTCTTCTTTAAGCGATTTCTTCATACTATCACTCATCTTTAATTTCTCCTTGCCTTTCTCTGTCCATCTCTCTATGTCCAGATCTGATCACCACCATGTAGAGTTCCTCAGTATATTCCTTCATAATCATGTTTCTTTATTTCAGGTTCCACAATTTGTTAAATAGTTCCAGTTCATATTCTCCTGGTATGAACTCGGCCTTCAATCTTGCAACCATCTATCTCCATTGGGTTATCTTCAATTCACCATTCTCCACTCTGTCTTTTTGTAATTCTTTCCACCACAAGGCAACATGCCCTTTCAACTTGGTCTATGCCAACCGAACTCTCTATGGGTCCTTGCCATCTTCAAACTCAAAGTAACCCTCCAAATCTCTAATCCAATCGATCATATCTTCCAAGTTCATCATTCGGAAAAAGTTGGAAACCTCAACTTTATGAACTTTACTCGCTTGTGCCACTGCTCTTAGGAACCTTTCCTCTCTTTCATCTTTCGGTCCTTCAGCTTCCTCAAGCTCTTCACTGGCTTCCTCATATTCATCCTCAGAGTCAGGTTTTCTCTGTAAAAAAGACAAAGCATTATGAATTTCATTCCTCACTTCATTCTTGAAGTCTTCCATTATCTTCTCTACCCTCTAGGGGTTTTTCCTCCTCAGAAGCATCTCTTCTTCCACTCTGGTGAACTGCCTCAAGTCGATGATCTGACTACTAGTTTAAATTACCTCCCCTCGATGATCTATTGAACACACGTGAAACCTGACTCCAATTAGTGATCTGTTCACCCCAAGGAATGCCTCAATGTTTGCAAATGATTCTTCCACTAGCTGGTCCATAACCAACTCTAATACTAGTTGATGTAGCCATAACTAGTAAAAACACTTAAAAGAGTCAGTCAGCTTATGCAACAAGAAAAACACAACGAAAGGAGCAAGAAAACATAACTAATTCACATAAATTGATCATAATAAAGCCTTATAACTTCTGACAATCATCTGGTAATCATCATATTATCATCAAAGAACATCCATTAATTAACCAGTTACATGTAGGCTTCAAGCTAGATACAATCATTGCTAAATCTTACAACTCCTCCATCGTATTCTTCTAGAGACAGAAACTTTCCCCGGTCACCAGCCATGTGGTGAGAACAACCACTATCAATAATTCACTCATTAGAGTTGTCAATGCGAGAGACAAGTGCTTTCTTATCAGACACTTCTTCCTTTATAGCTACAAACACCATGTCCCCATTCTCTTTATCCTCAAATACTTCATCAATAACACCTTCATCCATTGCAACAAGACAATTTCTTCTATTTCCTCCTTTATACTTTCTAAACCTCTCTGGTTTATCCTTATTGTCATTGTTAGGATAGTTAACAACTATATGTCCTATCTTATTGCATGAAATACATTTTAAAGGAAGATTACCTCTATATTTTTTGGTTCCTTTTGGAAGTCTCTTGGCAAGAAGAGCTTCAAAATCCATCATAATCTCTTCATCATCCATATCTCTGCATTGCCTGGATACATAACTGGTACTTACTTCTTTTCATTTTCTGGTTGGTACAGTAGATGCTCTTTAGGCTGACTCGGTCTTCTGAACACTGCCATCATAGCTATTCAACTCATATGCAGTCAACTTTGCAATGATAGAGTCTAAGGATACCTTGGTTTTGTCAATAGACCTTAGCTCCTGAATAGAAGCAACTCTGATTGCATAGACCGGTAATAGTGATCTCAAAACTTTAGTGACAATGGTGGCATCCTCAAATTTTCCACCAGTTCTCTTGATATCTCCAACCACAGTCTTGATCCTTATGCCATATTGTTGAATGGTCTCACCTTTAACCATCCTCATGTCTTCAAATTTTCCTCTAAGTCTCTCTTCCTTAGCTTGCTTGACATGCTCATCACCATCATAAATGGTTTCCAATGTGTCCCATACATCCTTAGGATTTTCCTTATCTTGTACATCAATGAACTCGATATCAAACAAATTTCTAATAAGGGCTTCCATGACTTGCCCATTTTCTTTAATCTCTCTTTTCTGATCATCAATTAGAGTGCCAATGGGGATTACATAGGCATTCTCAAGATAGCTCCAATGTTAAGCACCCAAACTCTTGATATAGATCTTCATTCTATCCTTGCATATTTTGAAGTTATCTCTATTGAAAATAGGACATTCCCTCTTCATCATTAAAGAAAGACCTTTTACCTCAAGTGGTTAAGCTTATATCACCAAGGACCTGGAGATGCTCTGATACCAATTGATGTATAATGATGAACAACAAATAACCTAACAGGTACCGAGAGTTGGGGGGTGAATAAGTACATACAAAAACTTCTCCAAAACTTATCAAGTTAAAACAATGCTAACTGATTATCTTCATCACTGAACTTAACCATGGAAATACTAGTTAAACATAGTAAGACTTCAAACAGCTTAAACCAGTAAAACTGAATACTTCAAATATCATTCAACACTTGATAACTACTTCCCATATACATATGCATGTGTTGTATCAGTAATACCATAACCATTAGCTTTGCATGCATAATCACTTAAATAAGAATATTGAATCATCACATGAAAAATGCACAACTCATGACACATAGATTTTTCATGTGGAAACCCAAATGGGAAAAAACATAGTGGGGATGAATACCCACAAGCTTATTTTGAACTCTTTTGATGTTGGCTCTATTAGGAGCCTAGTCTAGTTAAAGACTTTACAATAAGGTTCTGCTAGGAACTAATCCTATTAAAGATCACCCGGTTAACGGATGGCTATATACCCTATTAAAGGTTACCTTGCTAGAGGATTTGAAGAACTCAATGAACTTGAGTCACCTGGTTAGAGGTTTTACAATAAGCCTGTTAAAGATACCCGATCAAGGGATTTTCCTTCTGTTGAAATGGCTAGAAGACAACAGGTAAAACTCTAATCTGATAACAACACTATATGCTAAGGTGGATCCTTTTCAGTTCCTCTACTCTGTAATCACACTCTATAGTTTTCCACTCACTGGTCTGGCAAGTATCTCATCACTCGGATACACACACAACATTTGCCAACAATAACAATATTAAAACTCATTGACCTTATAGACAAGAATTAGGTCGGTAACATAAACCCTAAACCCTAAGTATTTTAGGTTTATAATTAGAAGCAGTCCAATCCTGACCGTCCAAACACTTTACATATAATGAAACGATCTAAACAGATCTCAAGTCACTCTACATTGTTCGATCTTCATCGCATCTGGAAAATGGTAACCCATCACGCGCTCTTCATACACCGCTCAAAAAATCGCACATTCTCGAGGTAGGCATTCAATGCATTCGATCTCCATGTGCAAAATCCTCAAAGAAATCCTGCATGTGCACACAGCTGACATGGCATCCTAATCCTTATTCTAAACATTCAGAAACACCATCAATTGCACCACACTAATCATACCAGAAACCCTAAAACTGAAAAGAGACTATCAACCGCTAGTAACACTTAGTGAACCTTGACACTAGTCCACTCCATCTAGGTTGACCAAAACCACTTCCAATCTTCATACCAGTGCATACCGATGTATCTGCTTGAGCACATATTGACATCAGCTAACAATATACTTTGTCACCGCTTCATCATATGCCAACAGATTCAACATCTTTGCTCAACTTACAACTAGTATCCATAGGAATACATACCAGTTTAGCATTTTCTATTACAAACTTCTTCAAAAGTTCATTGATGTATTTAGATTGTGACATAAATATATCATCATTCTTTTGAGTAACTTGTAAACCAAAAAGGAAATTCATTTCCCCAATCATATACATTTCAAGCTCACCTTGCATCTCATTAGAAAACTTTCAGATAATATCATTTCTTCCAAAGATTATATTATTCAGATAAACAACTACAATCAAGATGTCATTTTTTACAACCTTGAAATAGAGATTACTATTAGTAGTACCTTTAATAAATCCTTTCTTAAGTAAATAATTATCAAGCCTTGAATGTGAAGCCCCTAGAGCTTGCTTCAGTCCATACAACACCTTCTTTAGTTTGTAGACCATATCAAGAGTGACTCATAAATTAAATCCTTTTGATTGTTCTCTATATAATTCCAATTTAATAAACTTACTCTTGTCACCAGTCATATGATTTGAACTTCTACTATCAATAATGCACTCTTATTTATCTCTTCTAGCATGAGAACAAGATATAGCAGTACCTTCTATTTTAGCAACATCTTCTGAAGCTTTTTCCTTCACAATTAAGACAAGGTTAGCAGAAAGAGATTCCTCCCTTAAAACAAAGGATAAACATTCACTATCTTATTCATAATTAGTTTCATCATAAAAAATATTTCCATCCTCTTTAACATAATAAGCCTTCTTATTGAACTTTCCTTTGAATTCCTTATTCTTTTGATTTGCAATTCCATTAGGACATATAGAAGCATAATGACCTAATTTTCCATAGCTAAAATATTTAAAGGGAAATTTACCTTTGCACTTTATGGTTCCTTTATTCATCCTTCTCAAAAAGTTCACCTCAATCTCATCAAAGTTCTCTTCATCAGATTCCTCATTTTTCACTAATTTAGTAGCTTCAAATGTTGTTTTTGTTCTTGCATTATAAGTACCAAATTCTCTTATCTCAAAAGAAAGTAAAGAGACATACAAGTATTCTCTAGTATACTTATTATGTTTCTTTTATTCCTCTATTGTTAAAACCTTAGAGATATAGGGTTTAGTAATAGTTCTAGGTACCTTTTTCACAACTTCATCTTCTGGAAAGTTACCTCCAAGACCTCTGATATTATTTACAATAACATATATCTTTTGCAAGTTGATAGTTATGTTGTCTTCTTCATCTATCTACAAGCATTCATTTTTAGTTTTAGCATTTTGCAACTTAGCTACTTTAATAGTATCATCTTCTTCATAAATCTTTTCTAATTTATCCAACCTTCATAAGAAGATTCCAAAGATACGAGTCATACGACTTTATTAATTTACTATTAGAAAGAGCAGTAAAGATATAAAACCTTTCCTTTTCATTATCTTCAAATTCCTTGATCTCGTCTACAATGTTTTCCCTAGTTTACGGTTTACTGTATTTCCATGTAACAAGCTTCCATAATTCAAAGCCAAGAGAAATCGAGTAACCTTGCATCTTCAATTTTTAGAAAGAATAGTCTAATCCATCAAATATAGGGATCATCAATTTGTGAACCATAATGATCTCGTTAAGTGGTTAATATCTTCTCCAAGGAACCAAATCTTTGATACCAATTGTTGAATATTCTAACGTACAAGACAATTGAGAGGTGGCAGTCAATTAGTTGTATAAAATGTTAGGTCTATTCCTTAAATAAGATCTGCAAAAACTTTTTTAATACATAATCCACAGAAAGATATGAATATAATAGAACGTGAGAAACCAAAGCACACCATACACAATGAAACAATAGATTTTATTTTGGAAACCCTATTAAGGAAAAAACCATAGAGAATGAAATTATCAACATATGAATACCTCTTAGGGTAATATTGGTTAAGGTGATTCCTACAAAGAAAGACTCACTACAAGAGTCTCACTGGGCCAAAGGACTCAGTGCTTGGAAGAAAGAGAGACTTACTACCAGAAATAAAGAATAATAAAAAATAAATAATCCACCACTAATACACCTTTGCAATTGTAAGGTCTATAGATACGACCTTCTACTTATTATTTTGGTAGCTAACACATTAAAAGTTCACACTACTTAATACTTTCCACCAACTCAAATATCAATCAATTAATTACGAAGATAGATCCTCTTTCACACACCTTAATAAAATTTCACTTTATTTCAATCTACACACACATCCATACATACACCTTTATTTATATCATTCTCTCATATACAAAATCTCCCAAGATCGGCTAAGCATCCCAACTGAACACAATTCATATTAGGTCAACACTAAATATTCCTATGGTAGAAAATAATGTAAACTGGACAATAACACAACTTAATTAGGACAAAAAATAAACATCAAACACGCTATGCAATGATCTATAATCATCAGAGAAACAATACGAAGTGTAAACACCCGAGGTCAATCAAATCTAGAGTAAACACCATTGAACTTCGAAACCATGTTTTCAAAGACAAAAATATGTGTAAACTGAATATAATGAAGCTATTGACATTATCAGCTTACCTCCAAAAATGAAATAATAGAAACCATAATGTGGAGAGATGCGGAGCATGCATTTCATACAAAAAACTCTATAAAACACTATCATACATACTAGTAAACACAAATTCATTATCACAACAATTAAGAGCACGAAGTCTAGGATATAACATCTCTAAAAATTACTTAACAACATATCAAAAATTCATTAATATATGTACAATATAGAAGATATGCAGAGAAAATCTATCAGCACAACTGCACAAAAAAGTCAACATCACCTATACCAACTAGTCACTAATGACGAGTAATGCATGTTGGCATCAATAACAACACACTTGAGTAGATCATTATAATGAAATTTGCATTAGATGGCACAATTATATTTAGGAGATCTTTATTGTTTCAATCAATGGTGATTAGAGATATCATTTTTAACTATTACAGATTGTTGAGGCAAAAGTTGAATTTTAAAAAATAAAAAATATTCTTTCTTTATGTGCCTAAGAGAATAAAACAAAAAATATTGGAATTTTAGAAATATAAAACAATATATGTACCTTGTAAGTGTTCGGTTATTCCTCTATGTTTTAGTGGGAACAAACCACAACTATGGAAATGTGATATTTTTTATTAATGAAAAAAAAGGCTTTAAAGGGATCCCCAAACCTTGACTACAAAGAGCTACAAATAAAAAACACATAGTCAACCAACAAGTGAACAACACAAAAATAAGTAACCAAAGGAGGGATATCTAAAATAGTAGGCCAATAATAGAAAACATAAAACCTAACACAAATTCTTTAAAGCTTCAAAAACATCAGCTTCAATCTAATCAACTTTCTAAGACATGTTCATCAAATCTTGCAATTCGAACTCTTCCTACTCCCCAGTCTTCTTGATACACCCATAGGTTCAAGCTAATGGACCTCCATTGTCATCCTTAGCTTATTTACCCTTCTTAGTTAGATCAAAGATCAATTACAATTTTTCCCCTAGACTTTAAAACTTGCACATTCTGCCACTGATTCATAAGGGTTTTAATTACTTATGTGCTAGTGTAAATGGTTCTATAACTCATGTTAACTAGATTAGTGAGATTATCATCAATTCTATTCATCTTTTCTTCAAGATCCCATATCCAACCTTCCAAGTCTATCCTTAAGTGAGTTGCATCTTTGGTAATGTTCTCAAGGATAAAAAGATTTCTTGTTTTTTCCTCATTGGAAATCACATTGCCAGCACCAACCTTAGAGGCAGTCCGACTATCACCCTACTCCAACATACGCACTTTTCCTTTAATATACTAGATAGTGATATTAACTTATTTTATTTCCATTTCAAAATCTTGAACTAATCCACTGTTGCATCTCTAGCAATAACCAAAAGAGAAGGGATATTTTTAGGGTCACTACCAAAGAAAGGGGAGTCACTTTGCAAGTCCTTGGGAAAGGGTAGACAAGTAGTTATTTCCTTATCATCATAATTAGACAATACAGGGTAAGGGACCACAACCAAGGAGATTTTCCCTCTACCCATTAAATTATCTCCTTCAAACTCTGGTTATCTCATGCCTCCTTAGCACTTGATTGCTCATCAACCCAACTACAAGAGTCCTATACAAACTTCTTCCTTTTAACAAATCTTCCTTTTTTTATGCTAAGAAGAGAATTCTCTTTTTTATGGACCATCCTTTTACAAGTTTTCATTCCCTGATTCATTATCTCCCTCGCTTGTATCCATCTCCATATCTTCCTCAGACCTTATATTCACCGAATGCAAATGGGGAGAATCATGGATTTTATCCTCAGGGGAAGATGAGAGGGTTTTGAATTTTTCCATAGTTATAAGGATCAAGATATCATTAACAATAGGGTTGTTATAATTCTTATGATGTTCCTTAATACTGGATTACAAGAATGATGAGTGAAATACTAGAAATGAAAAAAAAAGATTGTGTCTAAAATTGATAAGTAGGGAAAATTGATAACCATAATTAGTGCTAAACTACCCGTCTAAAGTAAAATATTTCATTATTTAACAACACCCACCCAAATGGGTTTAAGTGAGTCTTGTTGGAAGCAATGCAGAAAACTGAGAGAGGGAGGTGAATCAATTTGCTCACAAACTTTTTCTCACCTCAATAACAACTTAACTCAAATTTAGACATGATTAATAATAGTGAATGCAAAGATCAGCACCACATCAATAACACACATAACACCAAGATTTTTTGACATGGAAAACCCAATTAAGGGAAGAACCAGGGTGTGATTGAGACCCATAATATAATTATACCATGTTAAAAGTATAAGAAAATTTCAATAAGGAATGCACACACATTCAAGCACACTGCCTAGATCTCTACTCAAAATAAAAAAGGGTTGCAAACCTAGGAAGGCACATTGCCTTACAAATAGATTCAAATTATATCCGAAAGGTTATGAACTGAGAAAATAACATCTACAATACTTGTTTATAGTTATTATTAAAAACATAACACAAACTCTTCTCTTTCACACTTCTTCACACTTCTTCACACTTCTTCTCTACTACCAAAGGATTAAAACATTATTTGCACATGCAGATGATAGTTCTAACATGATCATTACATATAGTTATTCAAATCATCAACCTATATTTCAAGGTGGGCTCAACACTCAACATACATTAAAAAATATGACCACACACGCTACAAGATTTCATGTGAACAAATACAATATTAGCTAGGACATATCATGGACCTAAATCACCATCTCAAATATGCAACACCTCTAATAATCATCCTACAATCATCCACAACTCACTACAAGCATCTGATAGGCCAAGAAAGTTGTATAATATAAAGAACATCACCAGATCAAGAAAATGATTAATAACATTCATGACGATCAATGCAGACCATCAACATAAATAGGACACAATCTAGGAACATCCACAAGAAATATTAATTACACTAGCAACAACCACACCAACTCAAATTACTAAAATCATCACCATTATACCGAACCTAAAGGACACAACCATGCTGACTGTCAAACTAAAAGATTCACTTGCAGACCTTCAAATCATGAACCATTTGAATTAAGGACAAACCTGAACATCCCAAACACTCTTGCAAATCTACACAATAAGATATTGCAATTCCACACCAATATGGAGCGGAATCTAGAACATTGAGAAAATCTAAATAGAAAAATTAACCACAATACCAGATCTCGTAACTCAATTAAATCATCATGAAAACCACTGAAACTTTAGCTGGATCAACTAGACATAAGAATCTCACAACCCTTTAATCCACAACACACTGACCAAAACAACTCATTTAATCTAACTACAACACTTGGAATACATAGAAGAATATGTTGACATTAATGGCAAAACATCATTCCAACAAACTTCTCAGCAATATCCAACAATCTCCCGCTTTGGCATTGATGTAAACATATGAATGTGAAAAACAACCAATTCAAAGAAACAAAATAAACAACTCCAACAATCTCCACCTAAGATCATGCACACAACTCAACACATAGCTTTCTCTCCCCCTTGGATAGATATGAATTTTTTTCACATGCTTCTCTTCCCCTTTTATATGAATGCAAAAGGATCACAAAAATGAACATCACTCCCCCTTTGGCCAAACTCTCTTTTACCACAATCTGAACATTTGAACCATGACACTGACTACTCCCCCTAAGTAGCAGCCACCTCATCAATCTAGATCATGTTATATCTATGTAAAGTCCACTAGATTGATGCAACTCAATGGATATTAGTTCCCATCAGGAGGGGAAATCGCCCCCAACTTCACTTTAAGATACTAAAATATCTCCTTAGGAAAAGGCTTAGTAAAGAAATTTTGCAATCTGTTCCTTTGAGGATACATACTCTAATCTAACTCCCTTATCATTAACCATCTCTCTCAAGAAATGAAAATTGATTGATATATGCTTGGTTTTGGAATACAACACCGTATTCTTAGAAATATTGATATCACTTTAATTGTAATAGTATATAGCCGTAGGCTCATCATAAACAACTCTGATATCCTTCAACATCTACTTCATCCATACCACCCAAGTATAATTTCTGGAAACAACAATGTATTCATCTTCTGCAGTAGACAAAGATATAGCATTTTTCTTCTTATTCATCCATGAAACTAATTTTTTGCCAAAGAAAAATGCACCACCACTAGTACTCTTTCAGTCATCAACAATACCTACCTAATCAACATTAGTATAAGAAATCAATGTAAAATTATCATCTTTAAGATACCATAAGCCATAATCAGTTGTCCGTTTCAAATATCTAAAAGTTCTCTTCACAATAGTAACATGAGATTCCATAGGATCAACTTGAAATCTAGCAACAAGACACACAACATTCATAATATCCAGTCTATTCTGAGTCAAATACAACAATCCACCAATCATAGACCTATATCTAGTCTAATTTTCCTTTGGAGAATCATCATCCTTTGTTAATTTACATCTGATTACCATATGAGTATCAAATGGCTTTGTGTCTTCTAAACTGAACTTATTCATCATTTGATTCACATACTTGGAATGAGATATAAAAATACCTTTATCCAACTAAGTAATTTGAGATCCCAAAAAGAATTTCATCTCTCTAATCATTGACATCTCAAACTCACTCTGAATATTATTAGCAAACTTCTTGTAAAAACTATCATTTCCACCAAAAATAATGTCATCAACAACTACCTCAACAATTAAGATGTTATCTAGCAAAAAGGGCAAAAATGCTGCTAGGGTGAAAATTCAAGAGGACAAGGATAATCAAAAGTAGATAGAGATTGACTCAGAGGATATCAAAAAAGATGGTAATGAGATGGAAACTGATGAGTCTAGAGGAGAGGAAAGCTGGAAAGAAGAGGAAGTCGGGGATGAGGAAGGAGGAGTTGAGGATGTTTCTTATCATGATAGTCCTACCCATAGTTTTAGTTTAGGTACTGTCAATAGCCAACCAATGGAGGAGCAAGACAATAAGGTTAATGAGGAAAAATAAATGGATATTGAGTAGGAGAAGAATAAGGAATTTGAGTAGGAGATGGACAAGGAGAATTCGAGCAAGGATAAGGATTATGCTGGAGAAGGGTTAATTCTGGATAATCTCAAAAGTCTATCTAAGGCTAGAATGGGTTTTGATAGGTGCGCTTATGAAGAAATCAAGAACCTAGAAAAAAATGGGAAGTAGTGGGAAGAGAAAAGGAAGAAAGATTATAGGGACCAGGAGCAGTGGAAGAAGGATATGGAGGAAAAAGAAAAGAAGTTGGAAGCTTAGATTGGTAATCTGGATCAAGAAAAAATTGCTATGAAAAAACTTTTGGTAATGATTCTAGATATCCTTACCACTGTTAATAAGAACTTAGAGGAAATCTATAAGGTCCTTGAGGGCTCCAGCACTGCCAAACCCATCATGGACCTTGATATTGATGAGGATGCAATTGAGACAGGGACTGTGGAAACTGCTCCCGGTGGCGCAACAAAGAGAACAAGGGCAAGCATGAAGAAAGCTGCAGTGGCCTCTTCCAAGAAAATCCCTAAACTTAAGGATAATATTAAATAATTGCATGGGATTAGCAGAAATATCACTAATGCTTTGAAAAATATTAAGTAGTTTATTTTCTATCTTTTGTCTGTTTTGGCTGGATGTTGCTAGTTTGGTGGGGCTTTTTTGCTAGATATTGCACATTTCTATGTTGGTTTTTTACCTGTTTGTTTCTTCATATTTCTTAATGCTTTAATTTCTTAAGGATCTTTTGTAAAGGGTTTTGGGGTCCCTTCGAAACCTGCTTTTCCCATAATAAAAAACAATTAAGATGTTATCATGATCGACTTTGAAGTAAATACTACTATCAAGAGTACCTTTATTGAATTCTAGCTTCATAAAATACATCTCCAATCTGGCATACCGAGCTCTAGGGGATTGCTTCAATCCATACAATGCTTTCTTCAATCTATAAATCATATCTCCATAATCTATTAGTAGAAAACCATCTGGTTGTTCTATATAAACTTCCTCTTCCATCTCACCATTAAGAAAGGCTAACTTGACATCCATCCGATACTCTTTGAAATCTTTGTAAGTAGCATTAGCAAGAAATAATCTAATAACTTTAATTCTTGCCACTAGAGAAAAAGTCTCCTCAAAATCAATTCCTTCCATCTGAAAATAACGCTTACAAACATGTATTGCTTTATTCCTTACCAATTCACCATCCTCATTCAATTTATTCCAAAACACCAATTTAGTTACAATTACATTTTTATCCTTAGGTATGGGAACAAGAATCCATGTATTATTCTTTTCAATATGGTTCAGTTCTTCTTCCATTTCCTTAATCCACTTCTCATCTTTACATGATTCATTAACATACTTAGGTTCAATTTTAGAAATCAAACAAATTTCTTCAGAAATAGTTCTTCTCCTAGTCACCACACCTTTATTCTCATCACCTATGATTTGATTATGTTAATGATTCAATCTTACATACCTGGAAGTCTTAGGATTCTTGCGATTTTCATACTCTTGAACTCTTTCTTTTTTACTAACACTATTGCCTTCTCCTTCACTCTTTGAATTTTCTGGAACAATCTTAATTTGATTCCAGGTTTACACTTTCTTTCCTTTATTTGCACTGACATCCTAATCATCTGAGTCATGTTCACAAGATCTGTGATCTATCTCTCATTACATTCATCAACCTTCACATTATCACTTTAAACTATCTTTCTCAATTTCTTATTATAACACTGGTAGGCCGTTCTCTTAGTAGAGTAACCAAGAAGGATTCCTTCACCACTTCTGGCATCAAGCTTTCCTAAATGTTCATCTTTTCTAATAGAGAATTTACTTCCATTTTTTTTGAAATATCTAACTATAGGAACATGACCAAACCATAAATCATAAGGAGTCTTACCAGTATCACCTTTGATATGCTCCATATTGAGAGTGTGCATTGCAATACTCACAACTTCTCTCCAGTAGACATGCAAAAAATTTCCTTCAATCATCATGGTTCTAGCAGCTTCCTAAATTGTCCTATTCTTCCTTTCCACAATGTCATTTTGTTGAGGAGTTAGTGGATTAGATATCTACCTCTTCACCACATGTGCTTCACAAAATGCATTAAACTCACCGAAAGTGAATTCATCACCTCTGTTAGATCTCATAAACTTTTGCTTCAACCTAGTACTAGTCTCAACCATAGCTTTTAACATCTTTAACTTCTCCAATAATTCATATTTATCCCTTAAGAAAGTAACCCACATCATTCTTGAATAGTCATCGATCAACAAGATGAAATACTTGTCAGCAAGTAAGCTTCTCTCTCTAGAAGAACCACACATATCAGTATGCACAAGATCCAACAATCCATTAGAACATTTACTTTTGAAATTAACTCTTGTCTACTTTCCTAATTTACATTCTTTGCATATCGGATTAGTAGGCTTTACACACTTAGGAATATCTCTCACTGCTTGAGTGGAAATTATGTTAACCATGCAATCAAAATCCACATGAAACATCCTTCTATTCCATAACCAAATTTCATCAATTTGAGAAATCAAACAACTTTTACCACCAACATTCAAGTGAAATATATTACCTTTAGTTTGTGTACTAGATACAATCTCAATTCCAGAACTACTCAAGGTCTTACATTTGCCATTCTTGAATTGCAATTCATAACCCTTATCAATTGTCTATCCAACACTCAAAATATTATGTTGTAGACATTCAACATAGAAGATATCATCAATGTTATGCTTACCATAAAGATAAATAACACCTTTTCCATGAATTATACTAGCTTTGTCATCTCCTGATCTCACACCACCATCATACTTTTCCATACTCACAAACTTACTCTTATCACCTATCATGTGATAAGGAAAACCACTATCAATAACCAATTCATCTTTCTCTTCATTAATGCAACTAGTAGAATCAATAAACACTAGATCATCTTCTCTGATAGCAATGAACAACCGCTCATCTTTATAATTTCCCTTATCGGACTCATGATCTATCACACCTTCATTAACAACATAATAACACTTCTTCTGATGTTTTGACTAGTTATATTTGAACATTCTAGAGACAATTGCTTCAAATTCCTGGAGTTGTCTTTCTTCTTCTTCAATCTCTCTCAGCTCCTTCTCATATATGGACACTCTTATCAAACTTTGTCCCAGATCATATAGAATTGAATGTAATTTCTTATTTAGGAAAGGCTTCACAAAATTAACTCAACTTAAAGGTAGCAATCTTGCCAAGCACCATATGTCTAGTCACATTTGTCATAGTTTGGATCTCCTTAATAGCAATAGCTTTGTGCTTGTAAGCAAGAGGTAAGGATCTCAACACTTAAGCTACAATATATGTTTCTTCCAACACTCCACCTCCACATTCGATATTCAACACAAACTCATTCAACTTTCTACATAAAAGAGGTAGTGTTATCATCTTCTCCTATTTTTAGCATCTCATACTTCCCTTTCAGGCTCTGTAACTTAGCAACTTTCACATGGTTTTCACCTTCATATAAAGTCTCTAGGTTCTTCCAGATCTCATCAACAATCTACAAATCTATTACATTTTTCTTCTTAGAATCAATCAAGGCATTCAACAATGATTCCTTGGCTCTAATATTGAATTTCGCTTCCTTTATCTTAAATGAAGTAGTAGGACCATTCTGAGGAGAATTATACAATTTCTTAGTAATATTCCAATATTCTTCACCAATGCATCTCAAATAACATTCCATCTGGTTCTTCTAGAGGGTATAGTTTGTTCCATCAAATATTAGACTATCCTTCTTGAAAGTAAAGGTTGCATTCCCGGTTCACCTCAAGTGGTCAAGCTTCTTTTTAGAGGATCTAGGCTTAATACCAATTATTAGCAACAAATTCAACAAACTAAGAGGTGGGGGTGAATCAATTTACTCACAAACTTTTACTCAACTCAATCATAACTTATCTCAAATGTAGATCTAATTAATAATAGTGAATGCAAAGATCAACACCACATCAATAAAACACATAAAACCAAGATTTTTGATATGGAAAACCCAGTTAAGGGAAAAACCACGATGGGATTGAGGCCAACAATATAACTATACAATATTAGAAGTGTAAGAAAATTACAATGGGGAATGTACATGCATTCAAGAACACTTCATAGAGCTCACTACTCAAAACAACAAAGGGATACAACCCTAGGAAGGCTCATTGCTTTACAAATAGATTATGATTACATCTAGAAGATTATGAATTGATAAAATAGAATCTCCAATGCCTAGTTACAGTTTCGATTAAGTACAAAACACCAAATCTTCTCTTTTGCACTTCATCACACTTCTTTGCACTTCTTCTCTGCTACTGAAGGATTAAAACATTATTTACACATGTAGATGATACTTCTCACATGATCATTACATATTTATGCAAATCATCAACCTATATTTCAAGGTCGGCTCAACACTCAATATACATTAAAAAATATGACCACACATGATACAACATTTCATGCAGACAAATACAATGTCAGCTAGGATATAACATGGACCGAAATTACCATATTGAACATGCAACACCACCAATAATTATCTCACAATCATCCACAACATGCTACAAGCATCCAATCGACTAAGAAAGTTGTATAACATGAATAACATCACCGGATCAAAAAAATGATTAATAATGTGGACAACAATCAGTGCAGACCATCAACACAAATAGGACATGATCTAGGAACATCCACAAGCCACATTAATTTTACCAGCAACAACCACACCAACTTAAATTACTAGAATTATCATCACCATTGTACTAAACCTGAGGAACACAACCATATTGACTGTCATATTGAAAGATTCACTTGCCGACCTCCAAACCATGAACCATGTGAATTGAGGATGCACCTAAATGTTCCAGACACTCTACGAAATCCAAACAACAAGATATTGTAATTCTAGAGCAATATAGAGCAAAATTGACAACACCAAGAAACACTCAACATAAAAACTAACCACAATACCGAATCTCATAACTCGATCAAATAATCATACAAACAACTGAAATGTCAAGGGAATCAACTAGAGATAAGAATCTCACAACCTTTTAATATGCCACCATCGAAACAAGCCTACCACAATCATTTCTCAACACCTCCTACAAGTAGGTACCCTAGGATTCCCTCTAGTCACCCCATCAAAATTAACCTTAACCGAACTAGAAGAGGGAGTTTACCAATTAACATTATTTCTAGATTATTTAACCTCTCTCAAAGAACTATACATATCAAAATCTAAAACCTAATTAATAGCAGATTGTCAATCAAAGTTAGTGACAAATATAAGAGACAAGGAAGGAGTAACCTCTTTAATACCATTCTATAAATTTTCCTTTATAGCCTTACAAATATTATAAAACACCACCTTAGTACATAGAATAAGATTCCTAAAGATACAATTATTTCTCTTTCTAGATCCCCAAGATACATGACACATAACTCAAGACCAAAGGAGAGGAAAAGTAAAATTATGAAGAGAGGGCCACTAGGATGACAAATCCCTAATAGAGGAAGGGAAGACCCAATCTAAATTCCAAATAGCCAAGATAAGAGACCACACTTCTCTAGAAAAATAATTGTCTAGGAAGAGATTATTGATGCTCTCTAACTGCGTACAACAAAGAGGGAATCTATTGACAAGAGGAAAACCACACTTAAAAATGTTATTCAAAGTAGGAATCTTATTATAAATCAAAAGAGGAAATAAGATGTTAATCTTTGAAATCAATTTAGAATTATAGACTGAAGCCCACAAAGGAGGAGGCAAGGCAAGATGACAAAGAAGGGAAAAGGTCAAAGCAACAAAAAGTAAACTAAAGTGGGATGGGTCCCAAATAATTTGATCTAGAAAAGCTATCAAGGGAATATATTAAAAGTTCAAAATATTTTTAAACTCACTCAAACCCCAATCAATCACCATAAGGTCCTTCCACCCATAATTAGTGAATTAATGTGTCACCTTATCACCAATATGAGCCAAGAAAGCTTCCCTAGATGGTCTAAAAGTAGAGACCCTAGAAAGAAGGGAATCCCCAATCCACAAATCATCCCAAAACCAAATACCCCTATTCTCCCCCAAAATCAATCTAATACCTTTAGAGAGAACATACTTAGCCTTTACCATACTATTGCAGACCACTGAGCCAACAAGACAAGTGGGGACCTCCAAAAATTGACCCAAGTAAGACAAGGCCTAGGAATATTTACTCCTACAAATATTACACTAATCCAAATTAGTAGGGAAAAGTCTCCATAACTACTTGGATAATAGAGAAAGGTTGAATTCATTAAGTCGTTGATACCTAAACCACTAAAATTCTTAGGCACAAAAACTTGGTCCCAAGCAGCAAAATAAATATACTTTTTTATATTCTATGCAAGACCAAAGAAAATATTTCTAAATTTGTTACAATCCTTTCCAAGAGTTATAATGGAGTTTTGAAAAGGCTCATAGCATACACCAAACTTTTTTGGAGTGAAGCCTTGATCAAACAAAACTTTACCCTCTGGACTAAGAAGCACACCTTTCCATCTAGGAAGTTTTAAATTGAATCTATCCATGAACCAATTCCAAAAAGAATCAGAAACCATATTACTACAAAGAGGGAGAACAAGTCTAAGGAGTTGGATGATCATCAATTTTACAACCTATAATATCAGTGATTCTTCTCTATATAGGAAGAGAAGTGTTAAAGAAGAGTAAAGATCTCTTCTCAAAATTAAATTTTTTACCCAAGGAAACTTCATGCCTAACCAAAATAGGTAAAAGCACAAAATTGTGTCACGTTTCAGGCTAACTCATCAGCAGAAGTGAATTTAAGTAATTCTAACTAAAAATTAATTTTAGTCAAGAATATGGTCTATATAGATTCATTATGGCTAAGTTATATATGCGCCACAATTTTTCCAATTGGAAGTGTCTACTAAATGTATATTTTATACTACTTTTGGTCTAATTAAAAATAAATAAATAAACTCGATGTTTCAACAACTCCTACTTTTATAAATAATATTTATTTTGAAATGTAAAAATACCCTTTTATATATCTATAAGTGAATTTTCCAAAATACATATCTTTTAATATTTTAATTAGCTTTTATATCTTATAGTTTATTTTTATTGAAAGTAGGTCATCAACACCAAAATATAAGGTTGATTATCTTGTCAAGGAAAAATACTAAAATTTATTTTAAAAATTTGAAAAAAAATATGATGCAGTAGAGAAAAGAATCTATGTCAAGATGATATAATTCTTTTGTAATTTGGATAAATAATTAAGAAAAAAGGTGTTGAGAATTGAAAAGAGTTAGATTTCAGCATACACAAATTTTCAAACTTATTGAATATATTTATTAAAAATAGTAAAAAATATATCCATGCACTAAAGTTTCAAGTTATCAATATACAAAAAAAAATTTAAAAAAAATGTAAAATTTACTAAATAAAGTTTGTTGGCTTGTGTAACTTCAATTTCAGTATTTTTTCACTAACTAAATTATAGTGTTTACTTTATTAAAAACTACATTCAAATATTTTTTGAATTTTTGTTAAAATTACAAACATAAAATAGACATAAGAATAAATTTTTTATTAGTTTACATCATTTCAAACTTAAAAACATATATTTCACTTTCTATTGATTTAATTTAAAAATTTGAATCATCATTGACCATTCCCTTTATAAAAGTGTGACACGGCTTTGATTATTTATCACTCTTGTAATAGAAGTGTCTCCCAAAATCAAGATATCATCAACAAAGTGTTGATGCGAATAAACCATATTACAAAAGCAAGGTGAAAAAACTCTTTGGAAACCATAAAGTACAATGTTATTGATGAAATGGATCAAGAATTTAACCATAATAATAAAGAGAAAATGAGAAATCAAATCCCCCTATCTGATACCCCTAGATCTCTTGAAAAAACTAGAGGAGGAGCTATTAATGATCACTAAGAAGGAAGTCGGGGTGACAAATTGCCAAATAATCTCCGAAAACTTAGACCTAAGGCCAAACGCATTAGGAAGTTTGAAAAGAAAACCACAAATCACATGGTCATAATCCTTCATAAGATCAAATTTGAGAAGAAACATCGCCCACCCATTTCATCTGAGAAAGTGGATATTTGCATGAACAATAATAATAAAATCTAAAGTTTTCCTTTTGTGCACAAAACCATTTTGCATAGAAGAAAAAATTCAAGGGAGGACTAATGATAATCTTAAAGTCATAATTTTAGAAAACATTATATAAACAAAGTTGTGGAGACTATTCAACCTGAACTTATCAAAAGACTTAGCGCCATTGGACTTAGGGACAAGTAAACAAAAAAAAGAATTAAGTTCCTTAAGAAGTCTTATACAACCCAAAAATTCATTGCTAGCATCACAAATATCTTTCATCACAATCTCCGAGAAGAATTGGAAGAAGAAAAATAGGAAGTCATCTAGTCCTAGGGCTTTATTGCCTTCAAAAGAATACACCACCTTCTTAATCTCAATATAAAAGGGGATGGCTTATATAATTTTATTAATATCAACATTAGTAACATTAGGAATAACATCCAAGGATTATCGACATCAAAATCCATAGGAAATCCTTCCTCTAAGAGAATATTAAAGAAAAAAATAGAAGCTACATCCCTAATGTACTCATCCAAATCTAACAATTTCATTTTCATTTATAAAAAAAAATTAGTTATAATCATTGGGCTTAAGCATGGAAAGATAAAAAAATATAGTTTTCTTATCCCCACATAGAAAACTTAAATATCTTAATCTTTATTTCCCAAATTATCCCTCCTTGGAGATGAGGTTATGAAGACAAGAAAGAAGGGAGTTCTCCTAGCTTTGAATAAGATCATAATAACCATCTTTTTTAATGTAGTCTTGGAAAACCTTAAGATCCCTTAGAATGGTCTCTTTCTTAGAAAATATATGCCCAAAAGAGGTTTTGTTCTAATTTTAAACCTTTAATCAAACATAGAGTTTTAATAACTCTAAACATAGTTGTGCCATCAATCCTAATATTTCACCACTCCTTGATTGTATTATAGAATTTAGGGTGCTTGAGCTGAATTTTCTCAAACAAAAAGGGAATATTTTTCTCCTCCCAAGGCAATCAGTTGAAAGGGAGATGAGAAAGTGATAAAAATCAATATGAGAGAGAACTAAGAGAAAGAAAATAAAAAGTACACTAGTCAAGAGAAATTGCCACCCTATCCAACAAAACTTGAATTAAATTAGGGCCAATCCATCTATTAGACCATGTAATAGAAACCCATTCAGGTCCAAGTGAAAAAAAGCATTATCACTAATAAAATACATCAAGTCCAATGTTGTATAAAAAAAAATCTACAAACCTCCTAATTACACATTATCCTATAATGAAAAATTGAAGTTTCCAATAACCAACCACATAGTAGAAGGAACGAACCTCCAAAAACAAGATAGAGAATTCCATAACCTACTTTCAACCTTCTTGATAGTGGGGGCATAAGCATAAATGTTATAGGTAATCAAATATGAACCATCCCTTATGTGAGTAAAGGAGGTGGAAAAATGATTTCTATCTAAGAAGATAAGACTACCCTTCACAAATCCAGGATTCCAAATTGTAGCAATATCTCCTTAATCTCCATCTGAATTGAAGCAATGAAGCCTACAATCATTAAAAATAAGAGTTTTGTAGTCTTTTAAACCTATCTGAGTGTATCTTAGTTCCTTGAATTATAATAATATCAATTTTATGATCCACTATAAAATTAGATAAGAGCTCATGTTTATAAAAGTGGTTATGAGGGTTATTTAACCCTTGAATATTCCAAGAGATGGTTTTCATGTTTTCCTTTGGTGAGTGCAATTGAATCAAATCTTTGGTATATTCTTTTGAAATCATTCAACAATATCCTTGTTACTCTCCTTATCCCTACTCTATATTAGAGAAGGTATACCTCTTCATATATATTCCCTACAATTAGAATTGAGTTTGTTTCTAGTCATGATACCATGAGAAGAGGGTGGAGTAGAATACCTTCATCCATTCCTTCACTTAACAATTATAAAAGGAGTAGCACTAACATCCTCAGAAGATGTACCTTCACCAACAACAATAAATCCTTTCTCCAAAACCACCTTCATAGAGGATTACAAATTGAAGATCTCTCCACTCCTTTACTAGAATATAAATCATTTTCCAAAGTGAAAGAATCATTCTCACCACGGTCTTGAAGAGGATGAAGTTCCTCTTTCCAAAATAGGTCAAAAATAGAGGCAAACATTAAGGTGTTTGAGGAAAAAATATTTTGAAAAGGGGAAGAGACATTCCCCTTCAATCTCTAGAGAAATTTGCAAACTTGAATGTACAGGTTCATCCACCAAGAAAATCGTCTCCTAGTGTAACTGCGAAGGGAGACCAGAAAGAGATCTCATATCATCAATGTACCTATATTTACCATTACCTTGGGGTGCCATTCAAAGGTAGAGATATCCTAGAAACCAACTCTAAAGGATTTAAATGAATGGGAAAAACAAATTCCTCTAAATCCATAGAAACCCACCTGTCTTCTCATACAACCATAGACCTCCCATATGTTGGAATTTTACACTCAGATGAGAATGGTAGATGTTGTCATTGATGGAAACTAAGTGGCAACTAAATGGAAACAAGGTTCAACATGGTTCACAGGTTATACTGGCAAAAGACTTCACCTACCGGTAGCGGCAAATACTAGAGGTTTATTCACATCGACATCCAATTTACATCGGCAACAGATCATACCTGTATCCAATGCAGACTTGGGAATAATATTGTTTATGTAATGTAAATTGTAATTGAATGGCTGGCATGATGTATTGTAAAGACTCATATATGTATGAGATCTTGTAGGTCATTTTGTGAGTAGTTGTATGCGAAGTAGGTAATGAAATGTGTATATGATACGGGATAATTGTATATGCACTTTGATGTATTTATTTTAAGAGTGAATAAGAAGCAGAGCAGAGCAAAGACTATTTACCGGTAAGGTTTTGGCAGAGGTATCAGACAGAGCTTAAACTGGTTCTGAATCCAACATTGCAGATGATATTTTGACGTAGTACATTGTTATTGGATTTAACCATCCAATTGTGTAGTCAGTGGGACTCCATTTTGTGTTGAGTAGTGAGCTTTAGGAAGTTGGCCTTCTTGCATGTGCAGGCCCCTATTGTACTGAGTAATATTTATTCATATTGGCCAGTGAGTAAATATTGTGGGTCACAAATCCCCAAGGTTTTTCCCTTACCGAGTTTCCTTGGAAAAATTATTTATATTATGGTCTGCATTGATGTTGATTCTTTTAATTCTCTTTACTACATTATTATTTTCTTACAGGTATATTAATTTTACTTATAAAGTTGCAAATAAGTTTAAATATTTCATCTACAGGTTAGACACTGATTGACCCCCCCTCCTCTTAGTGTCTTTGGGATTAACCAAATATATAACAATTGGTATTAGAGCCTGGTCCTCTGTTTAGAGAAGCCTAATAGCTTGAGGAAGATTCTAAACCGGTACCGATGGAAAGTTTGAGACAACAGTTGGAAGGAGCCGTTTAATATTTTGATGTAGAAAAATTAAAGAATATCAAACTGGAAGATGAACTCAGAACTACTCGGGAATTCATCAAAGCACTTCAAGAAAACTTGACTAGGGCACACAACAAGAGAAAAAATTACATGAGAAACTACACAAACAAGATGATGAAGAAAAAGAAACTCTCAGAGATATTGCAGAGAAACTGAGACAAGAGAACAGTAGCATGAAGAATGAGTGGTGAGATTTAACCATGAGACTATGTAAGGATGTTGAAGATAGAAAGAAGAATGAGGAAGATTTGGCCAGAAGACCTAATGAAAGATCAGATGAATCTCTAAGGCTTAGTTATGATAATCATATGCTTAAAAAAAAATTGATTTACATGCAACAAAAAAAGAGGAACATATGAGACAAGTTAGCACTCTAGAAAATGCGTTGGTCGATGCAAATGAATACAAGGACAAATTAAAAAAGAGTTCAGACAGGCTTCATGATATGCTGAAAATTCAAAACCTGATGGAGAAACAGTTGGACTTGGATTTGAACATGGAGAAAGTTCTGGAACTACAAATAATCATGATCACAACAAACCGATAGGGCAACCTAATGCTTTTAAATTCAATAGAAAATGTTTTAATTGCAACAAATTTGGTCATAGAGAAAATCAGTGTAGATTTAGGAATAATTAGAATACAAACTCATCCACCAGTCAATGTTCCAAATGGATCAAACATGGTCATAACTCAGACAATTGTAGAATGCATGTAAAATGCTATGTTTGTGGTATATTTGGACATCTATCTAATCAATGCAGAACTCAAACCAGTCAAGGTTATGAAAAAACTATTCAAAGAAACAATGTAACATGTTATGCATGTAACATGATTGGGCATATTGCAAGATTTTATAGAAGAAAGAATATACCGACAAACAATAGAGGATCTAATCACAAAGGCAAGAAAAAGGTGAATGAAATCAAGAAAGAATTCACTAAACAATGGGTCAAGAAGAGAGATCAGAGGAATGATGAATCTGGCTCTACACCGAGAGAACAGAGTAATCCTGCACCGGCAAGCGATTCTTCATCTAACTAAGGAATCATCCTTAGGGGTAAGGCAACTAATTGAAGATCATGCATTTTACCCTCAAATGGTGGTAAGAATTCATAATTATTCTTTACCGACACATATGATGAGTTACATGGAAATTCACTTAATTAGTGAAGCATTTAATGCAGTTGTAAGTTAACTTTTTGGTTATAAAGCACTGGAATTTCTTATTTTGATTCACGAAACCATTCAAGCATTCAAAGAGCATAGAGTTGAGCACTAGTATTCAAGAAGCAAAGCAGCAATATTTTTAGGGCACCCAAGGTTTTTAGGTAAAAGGTATTTATCTTACAACATGGCTTCTTCATCTTCCATTCCTGAATTAATTGCAAACCCTACTATTGTGGAAAATATAAAGCATCCTAGACCAGTCTTTAAGATCATCCCTAATATAGCTAAGTTGGATGACTCCATTGGTGCATTTTCAAAAATCCTGAAGGGAGTTGCATTTGCAGAAGACCCTAGGGCATACATTCACTGTAACATTGAATATTTAGGGTTTGAGGATTTAAATAACATGTTCATTAATGTTATCACTGACAACCAAGGTATAGTCAAACTGAAACACAAGATTATGGAAGATTTAGGGTTCATTGACATCCTTCACATTCCTTCATTTTCTGATGAGATTGTCTATTATGTTCTTAGTAGAGTTCATGGTGAGCTTTTATGGCTACACTCAGTTTTCAAAATCACTAAGGAAGAAATTAAGGTTGTTACCAGTTTACCTTCTACTAGTACTAGGCCTGAGAAAAAAAGAAAATTCCAAACAAAGAGCTTATGAACTTAATCGACGCAACAACAAAAACAGATCACTTAGGGTTAGCGATATAACTGATAACAATGTTAAATATACTAGTATGGTTATTGGATATAAGGTAGCACAAACTGATAGGCTAAATTTTATTTCAAGTCTATGCATTCATAGTGCCTATGAGATGATAATGAACAATGCTAAAATTGATTTGTGTGAATGGTTGAAAGATGAACTGATAGAAAATTTGGATAAGATCAAAGGTGGCAAGAAGGGAACTTTCAAATTTGGCAATTTACTTGTATGTTTAATGCTATATTTCTCAAAGGTGATTCCCAATATAGGCCACAAAGACTTTTCCTATGATATTTCTGTTGGAAAACAAAAAAAGGAGGCAATTACAGGCATGGGCTCTAATGGTGACAAGCAGGTAAGAGATTATTTCAAGGAATTCCAAGCTAAAATGAGACAAAGAGAAAGAATCCCTCAAAGAATTGTTGATAAATATGACAAACAGATATGCTTTGTTGTTAAAATAGATAAAATATAGATGGAAGCAGTTAGACCTAAAACTGTTTGGATAACTGAGATGGGTTATGAAGTGGATTCAAACATCTTGGAATCTTATGCCAAGATACTCCTAGATGCTCCACCAGAACTGATAGAAATGATCTTTGGCACTACAAAAACTATATAGAATGATGTTACTATTCAGAAGCAAAGGAAGAAAAGAAACAAAATAATAAAAGATGCTTCAAAGTTTCTTGAAGTTGTTAAAAAGGGATTGTTGAAACTTGATCCAATGAATGGTGTTGTTGAACAAGAAAAAAAATCAGGACAACAACTGGTAACACATATTTCTCATGTGGCTACCTCATCCGACTCTGACAATGAAAAGATTGTAGAATTCAAAAGGGTGGAAAGGAAGAAGAGAAAACCCTCACCGATACCTGCTCCATCACCAAATAAAATAAGGACACTTAGAAAGAAACAAAAGGCTGTGAGAGACCCTAGTAGTTCGAAGAAGAAGAAAGTTACGCAAAAGAAACCGGAACAAAAGGTATCTTATACTCTTTCACCGACATAACTTATCAATGAAATAACTTAGGATGACAATCTTGGAAAAGTTAGTAATTTTTATCATTCTTTTAAAGATTCCGATAAGGATACTATTGAGGAAAGTATAATTTTGTATCTAGATATATATAAGAAGGTTCTTATTGAAGTTATAGATGTTCTTCCAAATTATTTATATCTAAGACTTGAAGACAAGAGATTGCCTATTATGGAACTAGATAAGAAATTGAAGGTTGAGGCACTGTTAGTGGTTCATATTGTTAAATCTAAGCAAGAAATTGATTATTTGATATCTGAAGCTAACAAGACTATTTTTGCAAGTGGTCACTGGCAAGTTAGCCCCATGGCTGGCAGAATAAAAGAGATAGAAGATGAAACAATGGATAAGTGGGACATATTTTTTATTGAGAAAGAGAAAAGAGAAGAAAATGGAAGACACAAAGTTGATAAATCCTTCACTGAGGTATATCAGAAAATAGATAAGGGTAAGAGTAAGATTGGCAGTGTACCTGACTTCACAATAAAAGATAACTTATCTCCACCGACACAGGACACCCCACTAGCAGTAGCAGAGGCACCAGAAGAAATGCAAAATCAACCTAAAGAGAAGTCAGAGGAAGTGAAAATAGATGACATTGATCCCGAGTCAAACATTCTGTTCAAAATGAATGTTGACACTCAGGACATCAATATTGTATTGGATAAAGAAATTGCTACGGAAAAGGAATCTGAATCTACAAATGTTGATAAATCTGAATCACCGGTAAAGTTAATGGACACTCAACGGAATGTTGCGATACCGGTAGAAAAAGAACAAGAACAAACAAAATCTGAATTGACAGAGAATAAGAATGAGAATGAGAGTAATGATAAGGAAGAGAAAGTGGTTAAAGTGGCTGAACAGGTATCTGGAGAAGAGAAGAAAATTATTGGAGAACCTAGTACTTCTCCCAGTACTTCTACTATGGATTTGAGACCGACAAATGTCACTGATGTACTTTTGGATTCAATAAAGAAGGTAATTGAATGCAATGCCTTAGCATTTAAGGCTATTGATGAATCTCTACCGATTTTGCAAATGATTGCACTAGCATGCAAGGTAGATCGCATTGTTGGCTCAATAAGTAAATTTGACACATTGTCCAAATTCATTTCTTCTAACATTCAGTTTGTAGATAAAATAAATGAGGAAAATATTCAGAAAAGAGTTAATAAGGAAAAGGAAGAATTCTTTGACAAAACAATAAAGGATTGTATAGAATAGATTGATTCATTGCTACTAGCATTGAATTCAACTATTTTGGAATATAATGAATTGTACAGGGAAGCCAACAAACCTCATGATTTAACAGAAGACATTGATGAACAGATCAAGAAAACTCAAAAAGAGATTGATGACATTACAGATAACATGATTGTTTCTTCAAAACTAACATCAATTCTAGATCAGGAAATGGGTATTTATGAAAAGAAAATTGAAAAACTGGAAAGAGAGAAAGAAGGTTGAAGATGAAAAACTAGGAGTTGAAGAATAAACTTGGTCCTAGATTGGATAATCTACTAACACACCAGAATGAACTATCGAAGGAAACAGTTCAAGGAGACAGATCACCGAAGAAACAAATACATTATCTCATCGAGATGATCAAGCAGACAAAGACAATAATTTCTAATAGTGCAAAGTTTTTGTAGAGTCTTAACTTGGTTTTGGCGAATATTTTTCAGATTATACATAACCGGCTTCAGGCTTCCAAGTAAATTTTTGAATTTTTGATACTTTTGACATCCTTTATCATTGATGTCAAAGGGGGAGTGCTATAATGAGAAAAATATACATAGTAAGGCATGGTGACAAGTTAACAGAAGGAGATCATTTGCTCAGGGGGAGCACTTTTAGTTTTGGATTTAACAGTTTTGATTTTTCTCATGAGTGTTTCCATCAATGCCAAAGGGGAAGATTGTTGGATTTATACACTCAGATGAGAATGGTAGATGTTGTCATTGATGGCAACTAAGTGGCAACAAGGTTCAACATAGTTCACAGGTTATACCGGTAAAAGACTACACCCATCCACTTTACATCGGCAATAGATCATACCAGCATCCAAAGCTAACTTGGCAATAATATTGTTTATATAATTTAAATTGTAATTATATGGCCGACATGATGTATTGTAAAGACTCATATATGTATGAGATCTTGTAGGTGATTTTGTGAGTAGTTGTATGTGATGTAGGTAATGAAATGTGTGTATGATATCGGATAATTGTATATGCAATTTGATGTATTTATTTTAAGAGCGAATAAGAAGCAGAGCATGGCAAACATTATTTACCAACAAGGTTTTGGAAGAGGTATCAGATAGAGCTTAAACCAGTACTAAATCCAGCATTGCAGATGCTATTTTGAAGCAGTACATTGTTATTGGATTTAATCATCCAATTGTGTAGTCAGTGGGACTCCATTTTGTGTTGAGCAGTGAGCTCTAGGCAATTGGCCTTCCTACATGTGAAGGCCCCTATTGTACTGAGTAATATTTATTCATATTGGCCAGTGAGTAAATATTAAAGGTCACAAATCCCACCGAGGTTTTTCCCTTACCGGGTTTCCTCACCAAAAATATCTTTGTTATGGTGTGCATTGATGTTGATTCTTTTGTTTCTCTTTACTGCATTATGATTTTCTTGCCGGTATATTAATTTCAGTTCTAAAGTTGCAAATAAGTTTAAATCTTTCATCTACTGGTTAGACACTGAATCAACCCCCCTCTCAGTGTCTTTGGGATTAACCAAATATCTAACACCATCCCTTGGCATCATATTCTTATTCTTCTAGACCTTATTAGGATTATTTGCCTAGGGTTTAGACGAAAAATTCTTAGCTTAATGACCAGGATTCTTATAGTAAAAAAAGGAAAACATAAGAGATTTGAAGTATACCTTTTGGTCCCAGATGGCTAGCTTAGGTCTTTAATATTGATGGACGAGGGAAGAATCATCATATAATCGTGATTAATAAAAATGTGATCAAACACCAATATCGTCCTAGCAGCAGTAAGGTCATCCACTAATAAAAGTTGACCAAAGGAGCTAGCAATGTCCTTGAACACTTATTCTACCCAAAACTTCTTTAGGTGACAAGGAAAACAAACCAAAACCGTAGTCGAGTGAAAAAAATAATAAAAAAGAGTAAACCTTGATACCCACTACTTTAAAGAAAGAGTAGACTTATCTATAATCTAGGGACCCCACACATAGAATTGATCTTAAATCCTCTTCACAAGATAATTAAAATGGGAAAAGAACTTTGGCCATTGTAGAGATATCCACTTGGTCTTTCAAGCACCATTTCCTCTTAGTATATACACATACCACATCAATAGAAGGGAGGGACCCAAAAAAATTACCATTTAGAGATAATTTCATGAAGGAAATTGATTTATCAATGAAACAGTTTTGGATAGAAATAGAAAACTCACCTTTTGCTAGGTATGAAAGATTATAAATGGGAGGAAAAGTACTTTTTTATTTAGGCTTAACTCCAAGAAAATGCATCTACTTTGAAGCTTCCCCTGGAAGCTTAGAATGCACATTCCCCACTGAACACCCACTTCCCACATCTTTGGGATCAAAATTATTTGGATAATTGTCTTTAGCATTATCACCTTGAAATAAAAATCCTACCTTAAAATTGTCATATGACATACCTAAGCCTGGAGAAAGGGAACAAAGTCCATGATAGTTGAGGAATCAAAATTCCAACCACCCTCAAGGCTAGCATCATTATGACCATATGTAGGAAAGTATTGTTTCATCTGCAACAAATAAAATCAATTCATGGAAGCTTAGATGGCCTACCCTTACAAGAACAATAAATCCAATTAAATATGTTTTAAATGTCAAACCTATGTATATCATGTCTATTCCAAACTCCTCAAAGATTACCTTGAAACAGTTATAGAAATTGTCGAGAGTCTTCTTGTGGTGACAACTTAATTGACAAGAAACAATATCTCTCTTTTGGCATGTGAAAAGATTGTACAACCAAATAGTGCGGTGGGGTTGGAATGTGAAACCTTGTTGCATACAATAAAGCCCTAGGGGTTAAATTGGTCTATAGGTTATATACAAATGAAAATTCTAAATGGTGTAGGCTAATAAGACATAACTAGTTGGATAGTCAAAAGGGGGAATTAATTTTCACCCTTAAAACCTTTCCTTAAGGATACAAGATCTTCCAAAGATGTTCTCCTTCTACACCTCACATGGATCATTAATAATGGCAAGAATGTCATGTTTTCCAAAGAATCTTGGAATGTGAATATGACCATTGGTCTTAATCTATTTTTATATTGATTTCTTATTCTTTCCTCTAAAGGTTGTGTCAAAATCGATTACATTATTTTCATTTTTTACCACACAATTATTTTTTATGAGAAGGATCTAGTAAAGAAGACAATTAGTCTCACTAATAAGTAGGATAAAATAGTCTAGACTAGATTAGCATCAAGATCTTATTCTAGAAAAACAAGGTGACTTATCTTTGGTCCACTCTATCCATTATATGAATTGGCCAACAAAATTATGTTGGTCCCCTCCCTACCTCATCAAAATAATGTGCCTTCACCTGGCTTGCTCTAAATGATTGTGTCTTAACTTCAACAAGATTGGATGAGTTGGGTATAACTGTTGATTTTCCGTATGGACTCTATGGTAATACATTTGAAGATATATATAATTTGTTTCTTAATTATTCCTTCACCTCCGAGTGTTGGACCTAATTACAAAATAAACTTAATTAGTTTGGCCCAAGAGATAATAAGCTATTGAATATGTTTTATCTTAGGATGGAATGTTTAGGTAGATAGAATTAACACAATTTTTCACAAGAAAATCACATTAGTTGAAAAGGTGATTCAGAAAATTGAAATGGTTATCTCAGAACTTGCAATGTCATATTTATTCCTCTCTATTACTTCCAAAACAGTCTTCTCCTCCTGCGAAGATTTCATCTTGAAGCATTGAAGCTTGTTGTGTCAGCCGCCTAATCCAGGTTCTCTATTTGTCCTTAACATGAAGATAAAAAGGTCACCAAATCTCAGAAAATCTCCCCCCTTCCTTCACAGAGATCAATTTCGATGGGGAATCTAGGAGAAATCCAAGTATCTCAGGATTTCGAGTTGTGCTACAAGATAATAGAGGTGGGATTTCGGCATCAGCCTGCAGTATTTTTCTATAGGAGTGAAAAATCTTGCAGAAATATGTGCCCTTAATTTGGGTCTCCAATTGGCCATAAAAACAGGCATCAATAAAATTCAAATTGAAGATGATTTTTTTTTCTGTGATCAAGATCTTTTACAGAAAGAGATCTCCAAATCGGTTTATAAACTATCATTTTAAGCAGGTAAATTTTGTCAAGAAATTCTTAGAATTTCGAATAATGCATTGTCATAGAGAGGCAAATGTTATTGCCGATTTGTTAGCCAATTGGGCAATTGATAGTGACATACAATGTAAAGAACTTGATGAGGTGGAGTCCGAAAAGGTGAGTGAGGAAATAAAGATTCCGTTGCATTTGGCCTGAGTAAATCTTTAAATGTCTTTTCTTACAAAAAGTTGCCCCATTTCACTCATCCTCTTTCTTTCATTGGAAAATACAATTATCTAAGAATATTTAGACAGAAGCAATTAAGTTTAGAAGAAAACCCACTGTGATTCATGATTCGTGATTCAATTGATTTAGGAGGTAAAAGAGAATTTATTGCTCGAATAGTTGATAACAATGGTTGAGGTTGGGCCATAGCAAAATTCGTAGCTGCTACTGGTGCAAAATTTCTTGTTGGGACTTCAGTTCTAGCCACGAACGTACTTGAAATTAGCTAGAAGAATGGCAAGTTTGATGAATCATAGATACTGCCAAACGGGTCATTGATGGAGATCTCTAAGATTTATCCTATAGATGCAGTTTATTATGCCCCCGAGGATGTTCTTGAAGATGTACAATCAAATAAAAGATACGGTGCAACTTCCAATTTGACTGTGCAGGAACTTGGAGAGTGCGTTTAAAAAATAATAAAAACACAACATACTTTAAAAAAAAATTATACCTCCAAATCTATATAGCGTATTTTGTTTTCATCTCAGGGTGATGAAGGCGATATTTGGGATTCTGGATTTTCTGAGCATGATGAGGATAATGGATTTTGCCAAAAATGCTTCAAAATTGTAGATCACTCCTGGGACAAGTAACCACCCTCCACCTTACACAGCTCTAGATTTGGCCTCCGATGTTGAATTTGGATGAAACAAAATCAAATTCTAACTTTCTTGAGCACCCCCAATCCAATTGTGACCTCAAATTTTACCTAGCAAACTTCAATAATAAATTAAAATAGAAAGATCCAAAATTAAAAATCCCAAATTGCATCAAATTTCTTTCATTTGGCGAACCAGTGGCACTCTAATGGCTCTAATACCATGTGAGAATTTACCAAGATCTAGAATCCAATTGATAGCACAAACAATAGAGAACAAAATATGTGATAAGAATAAATTGTATTCTTATCAAGATGCAAAATACCCAACTAATTGAGTTGGTTATTTTGAATTGAGTTCCAGACAATGTAAATGTGCCTTCTTATAAAGACAAGGCCATAAGAGAACACAAGAATGACATGTGGCTCAATCAAATACAAGGATAGGTAAGGGTAGGTAGAAGAAATAGTAAAATATTTCACAAGAGATAGATCACCCTCCGAAGGTGGAATGCGATAACAAGATACGACCAAAAAAGATGGAGTTCATCCTACAAGCAACTTCCCTATGTGCACACTTCCCTAAGTGTCTCATATCCAATGTACTATGAGATACATTACCCTGTCAACTTAATTAATGTGTAATTGTGAGGCATAATTTACACCTATATCCCTCCTTAGGTCCAACTTAGGAGAATATAGACTCAAGCTAACAATGCAAGACGGGTCCCAAGAACTAGGCCATGTTAAGTACCCATATACAAATGAAAATGAAATATCTCACAAATGGAGAAAGAGAGAAAAGCCCATTGGGAAACCCCCCACCCCCCCAAAAAAGAGAGATAAAAGCACACAATGCTCCCAATGATGTATCATAAAAATAAAACCTCATGACTAGAAATCGGATTGTTATCTGATTTCTTATTACTATTTTCTTTACTTTTTTGAAACAAAAAAAAACACAACATAATAAAGAAAAAGAACATCAAACCTAAAAATCCATACAGTGCCAAGTAGATTTTCTTAACATCGAGGTGACAAACTCCAATTTGGACAAATGGATAGATGATCTTTGGGTTTTTGGATCTTGTGACTGCGATGATGGTGACAGATTTTGCTTAAAAATGCTCCAAAATTGTAGTTCGCTCCTCGGACTGCTAACCACCCTCCACTTTAAAATAGCTATAGGTTTGGCCTCGTATGTCGAATTTCAATGAAACAAAACCTGATTTTGACTTTCTTGAACCTCCCCAGTCCAATCATAACCTCAAACTTTATCCAACAAGATCCAATAATAAACTAAAATAGAAACATCCATAATAGAAAACCCCAAATTGTACCAAATTTCTCACAATTCGCAAACCAATGGAACTCTAATGGCTTTGATGCCATGTCATAGTTTGCAAAGATCTAGAGACCAATTGATAGCACAAATGAAAGATAACAAAATATGTGATCAGAATAAACTGTATTCCTATCAAGATGCAAAATACCAAACTAACGGAGTTGATTGTTTTGAATTAAATTGCATACAATGTAAATGTGCTCTCTTATAAAGACAAGGCCATAGGAGCACATAAGAAGGACATGTGGCTCAATCAAATAAGGATAGGTAGGGGTAGGTAGGAGAAACAGTAAAATATTTTACAAGAGGTAGATCACCTACCGAAGGTGGAATGCAATAAAAAGATAAGACCAAAAAAGGTGGAATTCCTCCTACAAGCAACTTCACTATGTACACACTTCCCTAAGTGTCTCATATCCAAACTACAATGAAATGCATTACCCTAAGTCAACTTAAGTAAAGTGTAATTATGAGGCATAATTTACACCAACACCCCCCTTAAGAGCAACTTAAGAGAATGTAGACTCAAACTAAAAATCTAAGATGGGTCCTAGAAAGTAGGCCATGTTAGCTACCAATATACAAATGGAAATGCAATCTCTCACAAACAAAGAAAGAGAGAAAAATCCAATGAGAAAAAATCAAAGAGAGATGAAATCACACAATGCTCCCAATGATGTATGAGAAAAACAAAACCTCATGTGAGGAAAAAGCTCCCCCATAAGAGAGAAGAGGAAAGACCATGAAACCCCCCTTAATGTAGAACCTTGTGCAATGATGGTCCAAATATGTTGACCAAAATTACTACCCATTAGGAGGAAATAGAGCCAATATTGCACCAAGAATGTCAAAGTGTGATAAAACAAGGTACCAATGTCGATGAAGAGTGATAGATGAATCACTCATTGCAACAAATTGAAGATCATGCATGGAGACAACTTCTTTGAGTATCAATAGGATAGTCATCAATGGTAGATTGGTACAATATAAATTTTACTAGAGCCATGCACATATGTGTACAATCTAAGTCTCAACTGGAGCCATACACCAAGTCTGACAAAATATTTCTAAATCTACAAATACGAGAAGATTTCATTGAATATGTTGGTGTACATAATTATTCATCTTGGATATTATTACACTTTACTTAAGTTTACTTAGGAAATGCATTTCATAGTAGTTTGGGTATAAGACACTTGGGTGTTTGTGCCACATTGGGATAGTGTGTGTAGGACCTTTTATGGTGTTGATCTTGTTACAACTCTATCATATCCACTTATTGTGGAGTGATAATTCCACCTTCGGTGGGTGATCCACCTCATGTGGAATATTATATTGTTTCTCTTATCTACCCACACCTATTTCCTACCTACCCTTGTTTCTTATTGAGCCACATGTCATGTTTGTGTGCTCACATATCCATATAGCCTTGCCTATATAAGCAGACTCATCTACATTGTTTGTATAGGCATTCATTAAACATCTTGTAATGATCCAGTTGATCATATTTTGCATCTTGATAGAATACAATTTATTCCTATCATATGTTTTGTCTCTCTTATTTGTTCTTTCCATTGCCTCTAGATCTTGGCAAAATCTCATAGAATATGCCATCAATGAAAAAGTATAAAGAGGTGTGACACTTTATATTAGTGCATTACAATATAGATCATGCAAGAGAATATAATATATGATGATGCAAATATAAAAACATGAAGATGATGCTAGGAAAAAGATGCCCCGTAGAAGACTATAGATGAAGATGCCTCTAATTGGGATGATACCAAGAGATAATGAAGGAGAAAACTAATCCCCCCATCCCCCCCTGACTATCAGATGGAGAATGCTGCAAATAGGTATGGTAGATAAGAAAAAAATGTGTTCCAAAGTTTTCTTAATTTTTCATTTTTTTTTTAATAAATATTTAGAAAATCTTAATAGAAATAATTATTTTTAAAACCCATAATTAAAAAAAAAAATTTTAAAATAAAGAAAACTTGAAACTTCTTTATTTTAGAAATAACACTATTAAAATTAAGCTAAAAAAATACACACTTTAAAAAAAAAAATGAAAAAAAACTTCAATAATGAATAATTAAGAATTTTTTTATTAATTTTAACTTCATTAAAAACTAGTTAATAAAATTCTATTAAAAAGTTTCATCATAAAAATATTAAAAATTTAATTTAAAAAGTAAAAAAGCTTTAAAAAGAGGATCCCAATGGCCCACTACAGGTGCCCTATAGTAACTATAGGGACCATTTACGAGTCCTGCAGGTATCCTATCATACCTGTAGCACATGCGGACCATAGGTTACCTGTGATACCCCTAGGGCCACAAGTACACCTATGGTTACTGTAGGTGGCCTAGACACCAATTTTTTTATTTTATTTCTCATTTTAAATAATCGTAAATAATAAAATTTCCCCCACTAAATATTGGGTTTTTAATCCGATTTTTTATTTTTATTTTTATTTGTTTTGGAAAAAGAAAACAAATGACAATTTTAAAAAATCAGACATGCAAATCCATACAACACTAAGGGGAGGGGGGATTTGCAATCCTGACCTTAAATTTTACCCAACAAGCTCCAATAATAAATTTAAATAGAAAGCTCCAAAATAAACAACCCCAAATTCTAGCAAAAATCTCTTAATTGGCAAACCAATGGCACTCTAATGGCTTTCATACTATATGAGAATTTTCCAAGTTCTAGAGTCCAATTGATAGAACAAACAAGAGAGAACAAATATGTGATAAGAATAAATTATATTCCTATCAAGATGCAAAATACCCAACTAACTAAGTTGATTTTTGTGAATTGAATTGGATATAATGGAAATGTGCATGCTTATAAAGGAAAAGCCATAGGAGAACACAAACATGACATGTGGCTCAATCAAATACAAGGATAGGTAGGAGAAATAGTAAAATATTTCATAGTAGGTAGATCATGCATCGAAGGTGGAATATGATAACAAGATATGACCATAAAATGTGGAATTCTCCCTACAAGAAACCTCCCTAAGTGTCTCATATCCTAACCACTATGAAATGCATTACCCTAAGTCAAGTTAAGTAAAGTGTAATTATGAGGCATAATCTACACCAACACACCTCCTTAAGTGCAACTTAAGAGAATGCAGACTCATGCTAACAATGCAAGATGGGTCCCAACAACTAGGCCATGTTAGTAACCCATGTAAAAATGCAAATGCAATCCCTCAAAAATGGAGAAAGAGAGAAAAATGGAATGGGAAAAACTCCCCCAATAAGAGAGATAAAAGAACAGAATGCTCTTAATGATGTATGAGAAAAACAAAACCTCATGTGAGGAAAAATTTCCCCCATAAGAGAGAAGAGGAAAGATAATAAAGCTCTCCCTTGATGTAGAATCTCATGCAATGATGGTCTAAAGATGTTGACCAAAATTCCTTTCCATTAGGAAGAAATAGAGCCAATGTTGTACCAAGAATGTCAAAGTGTGATAAAACTTGGTACCAATGTCGATGAAGAATGACCGATGAATTAGCCATTACAAGAAATGAAGATCATGCATGGCGACAATTGCTTTGAGCATCAACTGGATACTCACCAATGACAGATTAGTACAATTAGAGTCTCAATGGAGCTATGCACAAATGTGAACAATCTAAGTCTCAACAAGACCCATGAACCAAGTCTCACAAGATATTTCCTAATCTATGAGTACAAGGAGATTACATCAAATATGTCATCAATGATAAAGTACAAAGAGGTGTGACACTTTATATTAGTGCATTATAACATAGCTCATGCAAGAGAATACAACATGATGATGCAAATCTAGAAACTTGAATTTCATGTCACCAAAATGACACCCTATAAAAGACTGCAGATGAAGATGTCTCTGATTCGGATGATGCCATCAAATATGAAGGTGTAAAATAATAACACCCCCCCACCCCACCCCCCCTTGATTGCCAAATGGAGAATGTTGGAAATAGGTATGGTAGACATGAAAAAAATATTTTCCCAATTTTGCTTATTTCATGAAAAAAAAATGTTCTTAAAAGATTTAGAAAATCTTTGTAAAAACAATTATTTAGAAAAAACCATAATTAAAAAAATTAATTGAAAAAATAAATAAAAATTAATATATTTTTTTTATTTTTGAAAAAACACTATTAAAATAAAGATAAAAAAGTACACACATTATTAAAAAAAATTAAAATAAAAAACCTCTATTAATGAATGGTAGAGATTTTTTTTTTTAATTTCACCTTTACTAAAAAATGGTTAATAAAATTTAATAGTAAAAACATTAAAAAGTTAAATTAAAAATTAAAGATTTTATTGAAAAAAACTTATTAATAAAACTATTTAAAAACTTAAAAAACATAAAATAAAATTAATTTTAAAATAAACTTTGGAAGGGGCCATTTGTAGGCCACAACAGGTAGCCTATAGTACCCGTAAGGACCACTTGTGGGTCTTGAACCTACCCTTGTATACCTAGAGGGCTTGCGGGCTGCAAGTTACTTGCAGTACTCACATGGCCTACAAGGTCGCAAGTACACTTGTGATTCCCATAGGTACACTTTCAATTCTCGTAGGTGGCTTGTAGGCCAATTAATATATATTTTTTAATTAAAAAAAAAAAACATAAACCATAAAATCACCCCCCACTAAAAATCAGATTTTTTTTTTTTTTTTAATTTAAAGAAAACAAAAAATAATAATAAAAAAAAAATCAAACCTGCAAATACATACAACACCTAGGGGAGGGGGGGTTTTCTTTTCACCTCGGAGTGACGAGCTCCGATTTGGATGAATGGGCAAGTGAATTTGGGTTATTGGACCTTTTGAGTGTGATGGTTTGATGGAGTTTGCCCAAAATGCTCCAAAATTGCAGATCAGTCTTAGGATAGGTAACTATAGTCCACCATCAAACATCTCTAGATTTGGCCTCAGATGTCGAATTTGGACAAAACAAAAGGTGATTCTAACTTTCTTGAACCTCCTCAATCCAATGGTGACCTCAAATTTGACCCAAAAATCTCTAATAATAAATTGCAATAGAAATCTCTTAAATACAAAATGCCAAATCGCACAAAATTTATCTCAATTGGTAAACCAATGGCTTTCTAATGGCTCTGATACCATGTGAGAATTTTTCAAGCTCTAGAGTCTAATTTATAGCACAAATAAGAGACAAAAAAAGGTGACAAGAATAAACTATGAATTCCTATCAAGATGCAAAACATTGAACTAACTGAATTGATTGTTTTGAATTGAATTGCATACAATGTAAATGAGCATGCTTATAAAGACAAGGCCATAGGAGAACACAAGCATGACATGTGGCTCAATCAAATACAAGGATAGGTAGAGGTAGGTAGGGGAAATAGAGAAACATTTCACAAAAGGAAGATCACCCAGTCAAAGTGAAATGTTATAATAAGATAAGACCACAAAAGGTGGAATTTCTCCTAAAAGCATCTTCCCTATGTGCATTCTTCCCTAAGTATCTCATATCCAAACTACTATGAAATGTATTACCCTAATTCAACTTAGGTAAAGTGTAATTATGATGCATAATCTACATGAACACCCCCATTAAGTGCAACTTAGGAGAATGTAAACTGAAGCTAACGATGCAAAATGGATCCCAACAACTAGACCATGTTAGGTAACCATGTACAAATGCAAGTGCAATATCTCAGAAATAGAGAAAGAGAGAAAAATCAAATGGGAAAAAACTTTCCCCCAAAAGAGAGATGAAAGAAAACAATTCTCTCAATGATGTATCAGAAGAACAAAACCTTATGTGAGGAAAAATTTCCCCCATAAGAGAGAAGAGGAAAGACCATGAAGTTCCCCCTCAATGTAGAATCTCATGCAATGATGGTCCAAAGATGTTGACAAAAATTCCTCCCCATTAGGATGAAATGGAGCGAATGTTGTACTAAGAATGTCAAAGTGTGATAAAACTAGGTAGCAATGTTAATGAAGAATGACCAATGAATCACTCATTGTAACAAAATGAAGATCAAGCATGGAGACAACTTATATGAAAATCTTCTAGATACGAGCGTCAATGGAAAATTGCTATAATAAAAGTCTCATTGGAGCCATAGGAAAATGTGTACAATCTAAGGCTTAATTGCAATTGTTAATTTTCTTTCGAACTTGTTTGCAGGGTTGTGTTTTGGTTAAGTGTTTTCCATTCCCCTTTCTCTTTTCGTCTCACTCTTCCTTTTTTCCGTGCATGCCACGTGGTGTAACAATATTTCTCTAAGAGGCTTTTCTTTCTCACCTTGCGTTGAGAAAGCACAAGCCTACCACATGGCGCAGGTCTTCCCTTTGGCATGAGTGTCCTCGGCTCCACCATTCTTCATGTGCTAGTAGTGGCACTTGGCACCTTCGCAGTTCATTTCTTGGTCCTCCTTTTGCACTTGGCTGTGAGTCTCCTACTAGTTTTAGGGTTTCCCTTCATTGGTGTGTGAGTGGGAATGTTGTTAGCATCACAGGTTTCTCATTTTGGCAAGTATAGAGGTCACCATGATGCAACTAGAACAATGATATCAAAAAGTCATTTTCTCTTTTTGATTGCATTTGTCTCTATGGATTCCATGCAAGGAGATTCCTGACAAGGAGTGGATATAGTTTTTTTCTCATTCTTTCCTACTAATAGTTGTTAGGCGCCTGGGGGCTATTTATTGGCCTTCCTTCAGTTGTTTTAGGGCTGAGACTTGGAGAAAAGGTTATTAGACTTTGGTGCTATGAATCAGGCCTTTATTTTAATTATGTTTTGTAGATGATAAACATATTAGACTGTGCCTATGGCCTTTATGGTTATTTTGTTTGAAGCTTAATTGGTTAACTTCTATGCTATTTTCTAATTCACTAACTTCTATGATATGTGCTTTGAGACTCTACATGTTAAACTATGTTATAAAACTTGTTATCTTGTAGATGAATGGTGTATGTCATATAATGTTGAATGAGCCTTTTTTAATTATCTTGTCTAACTATATTAGTTAAGTAGATTGTTGAATAGGCTTTAAAATTGCAAATACTTGGGTTTTTTGTGCTTCAAATGTTCCAAAAATATTTTGGCATATCACCTAATTAGTGTATCTTTTGAGTATTATTTTTCCCTTTTCTTCCCCCCATTGTATGAACAACCAACTTCTCAAACCTGAAGGTTATTCAATGAACTTCGTGCAAAGCTCCCCCATCACTGAATTTCCCATATGGTTGTTAGCGTATAATACAAAATTAGTAGTGAATAGTTATTTTTGTGGCACGCCCGATGGGACATAATTTGTACTTAAAGCCTAAGAAGGTTTATGAACCACAGATATGTTACCAAGAGTGAATCAACGTGAAATCCCAATTTACTTATGCTGCCCCTAGTGATTGTTCAGTTGTCTGCATCTACTTCTTCTCAGAATGCACCTGTTATCCCTGTGATACCTGTTCCCATAGTGATGACTCAAGTTCCTCCAAAGAGTTTAGTGACTTGGAATAGCGGCAGTCCCCTTATTCCTCTCATTCTGCCCACAGTATGGGGCCCTATTCCTACCTCTACGCTAAAAGTCATCCCTAAATTCACCGGTGAAGATTCCAAAACCCTGGGGGAACACCTACAAGATGTGGTTGATGTTTGCATGGTCCATAATGTTACAAAGAAGAATGTAGCTCTAAGATTACTTGCAGTTTCTTTTAAAGGAAAATCTTTAGATTGGTACAGATCCCTTGCGTCCAATTTTATAGCTGAATGGGATCAACTTGGCGGTCATTTCTTTGAGATATTTTTAGATAAGGAAGATAGGTCATCTCTGATGAAAAATTGATTAATATCAATAGAGCTCCTCATGAAGCGGTGATAGACTTCAATATGCAGAGAAGTGTTATAGAAGAATAAAGAGATTTTCTCAAAACTAACTTTTTTACCCGAGCCAACTTCACGCATAACCAAAATAGACTTCAAAGTTCTCACTTTTATAATAGAAGTGTCTCCCAAAATCAAGAAATCATCAGTACATCGTTGATGCAAATAAACCATATTATAAAAGCAAGGTGACAAACCTCTTACAAAACCATAAAGTACAATGTTATTGATAAAATGGCTCAAGGCTTTAACCATAATAATAAAGAGGAATAGAGAAATCAAATCCCCCTATCTAATACCCCTAGAGCTCTTGAAGAAACTAGAGGGGAAGCTATTAATAATCACTGAGAAGGAAGGTAGGGAGACAAATTTCCAAATAATCTCCAAAAACTTATCCCTAAAGCTAAAAGCATTAGGAATTTTGAGAAAAAAACTAGAATCACATAGTCATCAGCCTTCATAAGATCAAACTTGAGAAGAAACACTACCCACCTATTGCATCTGAGAGAGTGGATATTTGCATGAACAATATTAATAGAATTCAAAGCTTTCCTTCTATACACAAAACCATTTTGCATAGAAGAAAGAATTCAAGGGAGGACTAATGATAATCTTAAAGCCATAATTTTAAAAAAGATTATATAAACAAAGTTGTGGAGAATAATCAACCTAAAATTATCAAAAGACTCGGCCCCATTAGACTTAGTGACAGGTAAACATAAAAAAGAAATAGGTTTCTTAAGAAGCCTTCTACAACCAAAAAATTCCTTGGTAGCATCACAAATATATTTCATCACAATCTCCTAGAAGAATTGGAAGAAGCAAAAGGGGAAGTCATATAGTCTAGGGGATTTATTTCCTTCAAAAAAATACACTGCCTTCTTAATCTCAATATCAAAGGGGATGATGGATAATTTTATTAGTATCAACATTAGTAACACTAGGGATAACATCCAAGGATTCTCTGCTTCACAATCCATAGGCATCCCTTCCTGTAAGAGAAGATTAGAGAAAAATATAGAAAAGCTACCTCCCTCATGTACTCATCCAAATATAACAATATCATTTTCAATTATGGAAGAAATTTAGATAGAAGCCTTGCGCTTAAGCATGGAAAGCTGAAAAGATCTAGTATTCTTATCCCCACATAGCAACCTTAAATCTTTTAATTATTATTTCTATAATTATTCCTCCTTGGAGATGAGGTTATGAAGACAAGAAATAAGGGAGTTCTCCTAGCTTTGAATAAGATCATAATAACCATCGTTTTGAATGGAGTCTTGTAAAACCTTAAGATCGCTTACAATGATCACTTTCTTATAAAAGATATGCCCAAAAGAGGTTTTGTTCTAATGTTAAACCTTATCTTTGATCAAACATAGAGGTTTAGTAACTCTAAACATAGTTTTGACATCAATCCTAACATTTCCCAACTCCTTGATTGTATTATAGAAGTTAGGGTGCTTGAGACTCATGTTATCAAACAAAAAGGAAATTTTTTTCTCCTCCGAAGGCAATCAGCTGAAAGAGAGATGAGAAAGTGATCAAAACCAATAGGAGAGAGAACTAAGAGAGAGAAAAAATACAAAATACACTAGTCAGGAAAAATCACAGCCCTATCCAACAAAATTTGATTTAAGTTAGGGCCAATCAACCTACTAGACTATGTAATAGAATCCCAATTTAGGTCCAAGTGAAAAAAAACATTATTACTAATAAAGTACATCAAGTCCAGTGTTGTATCAAGAGAAATTTACAAACCCCCTAATTACACATTATCCTTTAATGAAAAATTGAAGTCTCCAATAATCAATCATGGAGTAGAAGGAATGAACCTCCCAAAACATGATAGAGAATTCCATAACCAACTTTCAGCCTTATTCATAGTGGGGAAATATTATAGGTAATAAAATATGAACCATCCCTTAGGTGAGTAAAGGAGGTGGCAACATGATTACTATCTGAGAAGATAGGAGTACCCTTCACAAATCCAAGATTCCAAAATGTAGCAATACCTCCTTAATCTCCATCTGAATTGAAGCAATGAAGCCCACAATCATTAAAAAAGAGGTTTTTAGTCTTTTTAACTTATCTGAGTGCATCTTAGCTCCTTGAATTATAATAATATCAATTTTATGATCCCTTATCAAATTAGATAAGATCTCATGTTTATAAGGGTGATTATGAGGGTGATTTAACCCTTGAATATTCTAAGAGATTGTTTTCATGTTTTCCTTTGGTTAGTGCAATTGAAGGAAATATTTGGTAGATTCTTTTGAAATCCTTCAACAACATCCTTGTTACTCTCCTTATCCCTACTCTATATTAGAGAAGGTATACCTCTCCGTATATATTCCCTAAAATAAGCTTTGAGAATGTTTCTAGTCATGATACCATGAGAAGAGCGTGGAGTAGAAGGTGATCTTCCATTCCTTGACTTAACAATGGTAATAGGGGTAGTAGTAACATCCTCAGAAGATGGACCTTTACCCACAACAATAAAGCCTTTCTCCAAAACCACTTTGATAGAGGATTACAAATGGAAGATCTCTCCACTACCTTACTAGCATATAAATTATTTTTCAAGGTGAAAGAATCAAGGTCAAAAATATAGGCAACCATTAAGGGGTTTAATGAAAAAATATTTGTTTGCTAGTGTCTTCACATATACGGGATGAAAAAGGGGAAGAGACATTGCCCTTCAATCTCTAGAGAAATTTGCAAACTTGAATGTAGAGGTTCATCCGCCAAGAAACTTTTCTCCTAGAGTAACTACAAAGGGAGACCAATATGAGATCTCGTATCATCATCCGTGTAGCCATATTAACCATTGCCTTGGGGTGCCATTCAAAGGCAGAGAGATCTTAGAAACTAACTCTAAACCATTTAAATGAATGGGACAAACAAATTCCTCTAAATCCTTAGAAAACCGCTTGTCTTCCCTTGCAACCATAGACCTCCCATCCCTAGGTATCGTATTCTTATCCTTCTAGACCTTCTAAGGATTATTTTCCTAGGGTTTAGATGGATAATTCTCAGCCTAATGACAAGTCTTCTTATATTAAAAAAAAGCAAACATAAGAGATTCGAAGTGTACCTTTTGGTCCTATATGCGTAGCTTAGATCTTTAATCTTGATGGACGAGGAAAGAATCATCATATAATCCTGATTAATAAAAATATGATCAAACACCAATATCCTTCTAGAAGCAATAAGGTCATCCACTGATAAAAATTCACCAAAGGAGCTAGCAATGTCCTTGAATACTTATTCTACCCAAAACTTCTTTGTGTGACTAGGAAAACAAACCAAAACCGTAGTCAAGTGAAAGAAATAAGAAAAAAGAGTAAACCTTGATACCCACTACTTCAAGGCAAGAGTAGACTTACCTATAATCTAGGGACCCCATGCATAGAATGGATCTTAAATCCTCTTCACAGGATAATTAAAATGTGAAAAGACCTTTGGCCATCGTAGAGATTTCTACTTGGTTTTTCAAGCACCATTTCTTCTTAGTATAGACACAAACCACATCAATAGAAGCGTGGGGCCCAAAAAAATTACCATTTAGAGATAATTCCATCAAGGAAATTGATTTATCAATGAAACAGTTTGGAATAGAAATAGAAAACTCACCTTTTGCTGGGTATGAAAGATTCTAAATAGGAGGAAAAGTATTTTTTTCTTTAGGCTTAACTCCAAGAAAATTCATCCACTTTGAAGCTTCCCCTAGAAGCTCAGAATGCACATTCCCCACTAAAGATTCACTTGCCACATCTTTGGGATCAAAATTATTTGGATAATTGTCTTTAGCATGATCACCTTGAAAGAAAATTCCTTCCTTCAAATTGTCATATGACATGCCCAAGCTTGGAGCAAGGGAACAAAGTCCGTGATAGTTGAGGAATCAAAATTCCAACCACCCTCAAGACTAGCATCATTATGACCATAAGTAGGAAAGCGTTGTTTCATCTACAACAAATAAAATCAATCTATGGATGGTTTGATGGCTGATCCTTACAAGCAAAATAAATCCAATTAAATATATTTTAAATGTCAAACCTATCTATATCATGTTTATTCTAAACTCCTGAAAGAGCACCTTGAAACAGTTGTAGAAACTATCAAGAGTCTTCTTGTGGGTTGACAACTTAATTGACAATAAAAATTTGTCTCTTTTCGCATGTGAAAAGATTTGTACAACCAAATAGTGTGGTGGGGTTGGAATTTGAAACCTTGCGGCATACAATAAAGCCCTAGGGGCTAAATTAGTCTGGAGGTTATATACAAATGAAAATTCCAAATGGTGTAGGTTAATAAGATATAACTACTTGGATAATCAAGAGGGGGAAGTAATTTTCACCCTTACCTTGCCTTAAGGATCTAAGATCTTCCAGAGATGCTCATGTCATGATCATTAATAATGGCAAGAATGTCATGTTTTGCAAAGAATCTTGGAATGCAAAGATGACGATTGGTTTTAATCTAAAATTATATTAGGTAGACTAGATTAGCATCAACATCTTATTCTAGAAAAATAAGCTTACTCATCTTTGGTCCACTCTACCCATTATATGAATTGGCCAACAAAATTGTGTTGGTCGCCTCCCAGCATCACTCGCCTGCGTGATTCAAACCTATGACCAAGCTCTAATACCACTTGTTACAAGCTAAGGTTGCCATTGCACCAAAAGATCGACCTTTCAATGCCCAATACAACCGCTAGATTTATAGAATCCACAGGAAGCTATTAAACCATGTCGTGAAGCACCGCGAGGGATGCTGGCCCACTGCCAACATATTCCTCTCTATTACGTCTAAGAAAATATTTTCCTCCTAGGAAGATTTCATCTTGAAGCATCGAAGCTTGTTGTCTCACCCGCCTAATCCAGGTTCTCTATTTATCCGTAACATGAAGTTCAAAAGGTCACCAAATCTCAGGAAATCTCCCCCCTTCCTTCACAAAGCTCAATTTCGATAGGGCATCTAGGAGAAATCCAAGGATTTCAAGATTTGGAGTTGTGCTACAAGATAATAGAGGTGGGATTTCGGCATCAGCCTGCAGTATTTTGCTAAAGGAGTGAACAATCTTGCAGAAATATGTGCCCTTAATTTGGGTCTCCAATTGGCCATAAAAAGGGGCATCAATAAAATTCAAATTGAAGGTGATTTTTTTGTTGTGATCAATATCTTGTACAGAAAGAGCTCTCCAAATCGGTTCATAAACTATCACTTTCAGCAGGTAAATTTCGTCAAGAAATTATCAGAATTTCAAATAATGCATTGTTATAGGGAGGCAAATGCTATTGCCGATTCGTTAGCCAATTGGGCAATTGATAGTGACATACAATGTAAAGAACTTGATGAGGTGGAGTCCGAAAAGGTGAGTGAGGAATTAAAGATTCCGTTGCATTAGGCTGAGTAAATCTTTAAATATCTTCTCTTCCCAGAAGTTGCCCCATTTCACTCATCCTCTTTCTTTCATTGCAAAATACAATTATCTAAGAATATTCAGACGGAAGCAGTTAAGTTTAGCAGAAAGCCCACTGTGATTCATGCTTCTGCCACTGAAAATGGAGCTGCCCTTGTATTGTCAATTGATTTAGGAGGTAAAAGAGAATTTATTGCTGGAATAGTTGATGACAATGGTTGGGGTTGGGCCCTACCAAAGTCCCTAGCTGCTACTGTTGCAAAAATTCTTGTTGGGACTTGGGTTCTAGCCATGAACGTATTTGAAATTAGCTAGAATCGTGGCAAGTTTGATGAATCATAGATACTGCCAAACGGGTAATTGATGGAGATCTCTAAGATTTATCCTATAGATGCAGTTTATTATGCCCCCGAGGATGTTCTTCAAGATGTACAATCAAATAAAAGATACGGTGCGGCTTCCAGTTTGACTGTGCAGGAACTTGCAGAGTGCGTTAAACAAGATTTTGGAAGTATTGAATTTCTTGTGCATTCACTTGCAAATGGTCCAGAGAAAGAATAATTCCAGGATATGGCGATGGATTGAGCTCTACGAAATCTGCTCTTGAAAGTGACACCAGGGTTTTTGCATTTGAAGCAGGAAGGCACTTGGATATAAGAGTAAACACAATGTTTGCAGCGTAATGTTTGTTATAGATTAATCAGTCTGGACGAATCAAAGGATTTGTTTGCTATCGGTTGACATCTAGAAGCAATCATTTTTCACTTGGTAAAGAATGGGTAATCTGTTACATTATTGTTCACATATTTTAGTTGGTTGCCAACATAAAGTATTTCTTTATCAGCACAAGACCTCATAAATCATAAATAGGAGGCCTTTCTTCTCCAAAGTCATTTTGCAGGTTTGATATGTCACACGGCCAACTTAGTGGGTGATTTTTGTTCTTCGTCCGCAAGCTAACCTCAGGGGTTTTTGGTCTATTTTTGTGGTCAAATGTTTGTTCATAGGGTTTTCTGAAGATCAGGACATGCCAAGTCCTCCATCACAGTATGATAATGTTGTCAAAAAGGTTAAAGGGGATGTTATTTTGTGAATATGTATATGTCCTTATACATAATCGATATTCGGTTCGGCACTATTGTAATAAGTTTCGGTATGGGCATGGTTTACGGGATTTTGTTAGATGTTGTATCATGCTCATTAGCCTGGTTTAGGTCATTATGTAAATTAGGGTTGTGATCAGTTGTGATATCTTCTGTTTATGGGGATATTCTGAGAGACTACTGTCTTTCAATTACTCCTAATCTTAATATATGAGGCTTGCCTTTTTACTTTTTAGCATTGTAATGAATCTAGACCATACGCTGATATGTCTAGAAAAGTATGAAAGGAATGACTCTAGATAATTATGGGAATCCTCTAGGTGAACAAGGGTTGAACATTTGGCAAGTGATAATATAAGAACATATATTCCAAAGTAGGTTTAAAAACAAGGGAAATTAAAAACACATTTGATATGAATAAAGATATATACTTGAATAAAATAAGAAATATAAGGTGTATGCTATTTAGAAAATGGGGTAAATAGCATTTCACAATGGGAAATATATGGGAATTAATTTTTCTAGTGTTTTTGAAAATGAGTCAAATATAAATTAATTAATTAATTCATTGATTTAATTGAAATGGTCTGATTTCTAATTATTCAAATAGATGAGATTTTTGTGTAAAAAAATTTCATATCAACAAAGATTAAATTTGTTGAACATTATTTCAAGTTAAGTGTGGAGGATCTAATTCACTTTTGAAGATATTATATGAAAGATGTTCTTTCATAAACCTATAGGAAAGTGATGTATATGAAGAAATGTATAAAGACATGTAGTATACCTATATAGACATAGAGCTAGGAGCATCTATACAATTGAATTTGAAGTTAATAATTTAAGGATATAGGTGTTCAAACAGAGTATTTTTAGTAATTGAATCTAAGATCTTATTAGTAATTTAAGGATCTAGGTGTTCAAACAGAGTATTTTTAGTAATTGAATCTAAGATCCTACTAACCAAGTATTTTGGTTCAATGGATGAGTGTGAGACGATGCCAAATGATAAACTATTGTATTGCATGATATATATTGTACAAGATCATATTTAGGGTAATTGTAAATTCTATAATAAAGCATTTTCTTAATTTTATTTGTTTCTAGATCAAGGAGTCTTGTGGGAAATAAATGTATATCATTTTTAACCTTATTTTGTATTCCAAATGGCTCTAAAGTCTAATGATGTTAAAATTAGAGATGTTTTCAACTAAAACCTATCTTGGAGAATTGCCCTCTATGTACGACTTACCATGGGGAAATCATTATGGAACCCTTATTACCTATCTATATTGTAATACCAACTCAGTTTGAATGGAAAAGTATGTATGCACATTTTTTGTGTATATAATAACTTTAGGCATTTTTAAGTGTGCCTATAAGTCTATGAAGGAAAACTTAAATAAAGTTTTAATGAAGATTTTTTTTTTTGCTTCTACAAGCTGTGTATTCCTTGCTACATTTAGGTAGTTATTTAATTGACTCCCATTATTAGATTACTACAAATAATATTAGAGAAAGGATTGTTCTTATTGAGAATATGCAAACATATTCTTTAGTTTTAAATACATAGTTGTTGATTGGTGTTTAATATATTGAGTGGTTTTCTCTTATATTTCTATTTTTTTTACTTGTTTGGCATTAATCACTTAGAATATTTTTATTTTTTATTTTCTTTATTGTAGACTATATATTTTCAAAAATTTAATTAAAAATATATCTATTTAAGTATATATAAATTTTATATGCAATAGGCTAAATATAAAATTTAGTTTAATTATTTTCATGATTCAAAATAATTATTCACGAACTTAGGTCTCATATTTCTAAAATAAACCAATTTGAGTTTTACATTTTCAAGCCATCTAAGTAGTTTAAAATTGCAATAGGGTCAGTTGAGTCATTTGGGTTTTGTTGGACTTAAATTGAGTTGTATCCTTGGTGACAAGGGAGAACAAGAAGTTGTCAAATTAGAACATTTGAAGGCTTTCTTAACTTATTATGAATGGAATTTTTTAGATAAATCCTCTGAAACACCAACCTTGATTGTTGAAAAGACTAAACCCCTTCCTACAAAACATAAATCAAATTTGAATATTTGAAGGCCAAAGATAAATTTATCAAGAAATTTAGATTGGATAAATATTTTGATGATCTACAAAAGTTTGAAACACCTTAGACAAAATATAATGTCATGGATTTCATGCTAATGAATATCTATTTTATTGTCTATGTCTATATATATAAAAAAAGATAGTGTGGGCATGTTGTGTGTGGTACTCTATGCTGAAGCCCTTATGGATTTAGATTCTATTCATGTTCAATTAAGAAGCCTATATTAACTATTTTATTTTAGATTCCCTAGTGCCAAAACATAGTTTTCTTAGCAAGTAACTTTTTTTTTTGGTAGAAAGACAACAGTTAGGTAGCCAAAATCCACGACCATCTCCTAGAGGTGAAACACTCACCTCTTCCAATTAAGTATCCAAAAATTTTCCTCTGTAGAAGTACTATTATATTGTACAAGGTGTGCATCCATGTTATACAATATTCCAAATATAATACCTTTAGAAATCACCATAGACCTCTTACCATTTTGAATCTTGCATCAAAAAATATTACCTACATACTCACATCTATTAGTTTACTCACAAATAATTAATTTAATTCATCTAGGGATATGCAACATGCTATGAAGTATTTTTGTCATACCATTAGGAAATCAGATTCTAACTTTACCATGATCGACATTATCTAGGTAAGAATCATCACCCAAGTACACCATACCTCCATCATATTCTTCATATTCAAAGAAATAATATCTATTGGAGGTCATATGAAAAGGTCAACTTCAATCAATTAACCATACATTATTACCTAAATGAGTGGCCAATATAAATTGAATACACCACCCTCTTCCTTTTAAAATTGAGATGTAGAATCAAATTTATCTTTTTTCATTCTTCTTTTCTTCTTTACAATCCTTAAAGAAGTTTCTAGATTTACTACAATTCTTGTTAAATCATGTCATTATTCCATATTTCATGTTTGGAGTACTTTGATTGAATTCTCTTTACTTTGAATTCGTTAAAAGAATTTTCTAATTGAATGGTATCCTTTTATATGACATTCCTAATATCTTCAATTATGGTATTGATATATACTTGTAAGTATGCCAAAGGGAAAATAATAATATCAATTTATGTCATTATTAGTTTTTGAATCTAGCTCCTAAAATATATTTAGTGTATATTTTATATATGTTAAATTCTTTGAATTCTTCTTCATATACTATCCTATCATTAATTAAAAATTAAGATGAGTTCCTATTATATGAGTGTAACATTGTGTCTCCTCATTCATCACAAAATCAACTTTAATGTAGCCAGTCAAGGTTTACACTTCTCGCTAGATTTTTCCTTCCTTAATATCTCATTTAATCTTATGGTTGTATCCCTCCTATTTTAACATAGTTTCTAATTATTTTTTTAATTCATATGCTTTATAGATTATTTATGAAATGTTGAGCCTATGCAATATTCAAAGGGAGAGAGTCGTTATGAATTCCTCTATTTTTGTTTTGAATTTTACACAAAAATTTATGTGGAAGCTATGACTTATAAAGAATAATTATGTTTCAAATTTTATCTATAATTAATAAATCAATTTTTATTTAGATAAGAATATTATCTTGGATATCTCATTTAAAATTAACAATTTAAACAGCTTTTATAACACCCAGTTATTTAAATCATCCTTTCTTACTTCATCTCTTTTTCCCTCCAAAGCTTTTAGAAATAAAATTATAGGGTGAGCTTTCCATTCTCAAGTTTTGTTTTCATTTTTTTAATTTTTCCTCTCTTTCCTATCATAATAGGCTAGATGTAACTTAATAATCTAGATATTTGTTAATTTATGTATCTCTTAATCACATTCCTTTACTTGATCTTGGAGTAGGTTCAAGGTATTCTTTGTATTAACTAGCTAGGTCTCTCTTTTCCCCAATTTCTTGAATACCTTGATGAAATATAAAGTTATTTATTTATTTATTTAATTTTTATTTGTAAATTCTACTTATTCCTCTAGCACAACCTACATGAGATTTATACTAGTTGCATGTTCTCAATAATCCTTTACCCTCATTGACCCTTGTGACTTATTTGTAATTGGAGTCATTTCTAGAATCATTATATATCATTGAATATGGTCAAATAGTAAGTTCATGTTACTTTATAATAGTGATCTATCTACATTCTATGTTTTTGGTATAGGAGCACCTCGTCAGCAACCTATTCATGACCTTGAGGATGAAGAATAAGATCATTAGGATGTGTTACAGTGTCTTGTGTTTCATGAATGCAAATAAACCCCACCATGTAAGCCCATGTCACCAATTAGGCAATTTGAGAAGCCAATTGGGACAATGTGGTAAAAAGGGGTAGTAGATAATTTAGATTTATTTTTAATAGGTTTTAGACATGTTTTGTGTATGGATCCCAACCTTATGAAGTATGACAACTTTCTGAGGAAAATTGCAAAAATGAAACTTTTGAGTGCAAAAGTGCAACTTTTTGTAAATTGGTTGAGGAAGCCTTTCAACGGCTCCAACCTACTCCAAATTCGGTGGGAAGTTTTTGGAGAGTTATATAAGACTTGTGGGCTTGATTCCCAAGGTTTTTTTGTTGGAGTTGGAGTTTGCAAAATCAATAATACTCAAAACAGTTCAATTTTCTTAGAAATCCTGAGTTTGCAGGTGTTGTACATGACTGTATGGACTGATTGGAACCCCACCATCCATGGAGTAGATAGGGTGATGAATTATTTTTATTTTGGTTGTGGTTTGAGTTCTTAATTATTTGGGAGTAGAGAGAACCCTCCATTTTACAAACTGTGACCCAGAAATTGAGGGTTTGGAGAGGGTTTTAAACTAAAATGGCTTTATCTTGCACTCCAGTCCATTACAAAACTCTTTCTTTGGAGGGATATAGGATAAGCCTTTTTATTTTAGTATTTTCATGTTTTTTTGTAGGGGAGACCATGTTGTGTGGAGAAATGAACAGATTTAGGTAGGCATCTCTATGTGACTACCTAGGACAAGTTTTAGGAAAGTCATCATAATTTGTCTTAGCGATGGTTTCCAGGTGTGCAACCCTAGAATTAGAAGTTTCTCTCTAACCCCACATGCCTATTAAGTTTATTTTTCATTTGGTCTACTGGTAAAGGTAGCTTCTTTGGAAAATAGAGCTAATTGCCTTTATTAGGTCTCTTAGCCTCTAAAGGGAGCATACCTTATATTTGCATATCTGATCAAAATATTTTGGCGATTAGTATAACTTCCAAAAGGGTGTCTAAAATGACAATTTTTTTGTATGGGTGTGTGGAATATTTTTGAGTTAAGCCCTAAACACCGGTAGAGAAAGGCTATTAGCCAAAGGGGTAGGTTTACAAAGGAGGTATAATGATTTGATGCCCAAGATCAAATCCAGTGTTTGAAAGAGTTTGTATATGACATGTGTTGACCAACTACCAAATACCAAGGAGTAGGGATCACCGATAATGTACTTTTAAAGAGTTGGAGCCTTTTACTCATCTTGAGTAGGCCCATGACTAGTGAGTGTGTGAGTAGTTTCATCCAAGGTGTAGAGTCCTTCCCTACACGACCCTTGTGATTAGTTGTAGGGTCATTAGCCTAATCTTATTTGGGCTTGTTATTGGTACTTTGGTTAGGCCTCTGCATCAAGTGCTATCAAAGAAAATGAGTGTCCTTTGGAAAAGATGGAGAAGACAAGATGTTAGAAGAAGAAGGATCCCATGAGGCACCCTCAAGAATGACCAATGCAGAATTGAATGTCCTGGTGAAGAAGAAGATGGTAGAGAGAAGAGAAGTTAGGGCTAAGAATCAAGCTGTGAGAAATGAGATGGACCGGTTGAAGGACAAAGTGGAGAGGGGAGAGAAAGACTCTGGAGAAGAAGGGGATGAAGAGGAGATCCCTATGCAAGAAAAACTAGAGGTACCTGCAGACTAGAGACCCCTTATGAGTGTCCTCAACTCCATGGAAAGAAGAACAATGGATGTGAAGATGGATCTACCAGTACTTGCAGGCAAGATGGATCTTGACACTGTGATGGAGTGGATAGACTCCTTGGACAATTTTTTTGAAAGTGAAGACATACCAAACCACCAGAGGGTGAAGATGGCCCAATCCAAAACCAAAGGGGTTGCACTAACCTGGTGGACTTTCATCCAAGATGATAGGGTTAAGGAGGGAAAGAGAAGAATAGCTACATGGAAGAAGATGATAGCTTTGGTGAAAGAAGCCTATGTCCCAATGGATTACAATATCCAATTGCATAGGAGGAGAAAAAATTTGAAACAAAAGGAGATGGACGTGAGTTCCTCTCAATGGGTTGAGGTTTACAATCCAAGAAGACTTGAATCTCCACAACCCAGAGCAAGTCAAAAAGTGCTTTCAATTAGCATTCAAGGTGGAGGAGAAGTTGAAGAGAAGGTGGGATCAGAATGCTAGAGGTAAAGGGAGACAACAAAGAGGAGGAAGAGGCCCTTTCAGAGGTAGAGGAAATGGTTTTGGTTATTAGGGAGACTCTAATCAAGAAGGAAATAGAGGAGAGAGCAGTTACAATCAAGGAGGAGGTTACAATCAAAGAGGAAGCTTTAGGGGGAGAAGACCACCCTCTATAGGGATATCCCAAGGCAAAGGACCTCCTAGGTGCTACAACTATAATCAAGAGGGGCATATGGCTAATAGGTGTCTAGAGAAGGCTTCTAGCTCCATGGGAGAAAGGAGAAGCAATTTGGTGCAAGAATCTAATTTGTCAAAGTGTAGCAAGAGCAAGAAATTATCAAAGTGTAAATGCTCCTAATAGTTATGGATATCTTGAAAGAGGAGAGGCTTTGATGATGAGGAGAGCAGTAACCACCATGAAGGTACCTGACAAGTAGCCTACACAAAGGAAATCTCTTTTCAAAACCACTTGCAAGGCAGGAGGAAAGGTATGCAAGGTTCTGATAGACTCCAGTTCAACTGAAAATTTTGTATCACTTGAAATGGTAGAGAAGCTAAAACCTGGGAAGTTGTCTCACCCTTATCCCAATAAGGTTTTATGGCTCACCCAAGGTCATTAAGCAGTGGTGGAAGAAAAAGCTTGGGTGGAGTTTCAGATTGGATCTTACAAGGATATATTTCTTTTTGACATACCCAAGATGGATGCATGCCATCTCTTGTCTGGGAGATGATGGCAATATGACTTAAAAGATCATCATGATGGGTTAAGGAGCACCTACTCAATCACCAAGGATGGTAAGGTGATACAACTCTTGCCTCTGATAGAGGAAGAGGTGGATTCAAAAGGGAAGGATACAAGAGTGCTAATGATAGAAGGTAAACAATTCATGAAGGAGATTGCAAAGAAAGGTACAGTTTTATATGCCCTCATGCCTAGCCAAAGGTGACAAGGAAAGAGAAGTATGCAGAAGAGAAAGAAGGAGGACCAAAACACATAGAACCAACAGTCAAACAATTGCTTGATATGCATCAAGGCATCATCTCAGATGGAATGCCAAGATCCCTACCACCGGTAAGGGACAACAGTCATTGTATAGATCTGATCCCTGGATCTACATTGCCAAACAAAGCAGTCTACAAGCTCACGTCAGACTAGAATGCATAAATGGCAAGATAGATTGAAGAGTTGCTTGAATCAGGACTGATTGGCAAAAGTCTAAGCCCATGTGTAGTACCGATAGTCCTTGCACCCAAGAAAGAAGGCACTTGGAGGCTTTGTATAGACTCAAGATACATCAACAAGATAACCATAAGGTATAGGTTCCCAATCCCTAGAATAGAGGATTTTCTTGATTGCTTAGGGAGTGCTAAGTATTTTACAAAAATAGATCTAAAAAATGGATAGCATTAGATTAGAATAAGGCCAAGGGATGAATGGAAAATATCCTTTAAAACTAATGAGGGGTTATATGAATGGAAAGTCATTCCATTTGGGTTGTCCATTGCCCCTAGTACCTTTACGAGGTTAATGAATGAATTTTTGGTGGAATTCATAGGAAAGTTTGTCATAGTATACTTAGATGACATCTTGTTCTTTAGTCACACAAGAGAGGAGCACCTCAATCACATAGATATGGTTCTCAAGGGGTTGCATTAAGAGAAACTAATGATCAATTTGGAGAAGTGTTTGTTCATGCAAGAAGAGATCATCTACTTGGGTTTTGTAATCTCACAAGGCAAGTTGAAAATGGATCAAGAGAAGGTGAGTGCTATATTGTCTTGGCCTACACCTAAAACTATGAATGAAGTTTGAAGTTTCCATGGGTTAGCAAATTTTTATAGGAAGTTCATAAGAGGATTTAGTCATATTTGTGCACCCATGTTTGACACCATAAAGGGGGGACAAAAGTGCAGGTTCAATTGGACTAAAGAGGCAGGTGATTCATTTGAGACATTGAAGAAGAAGGTTACAGAACAACCAATCCTTGCCTTACCAGATTTCAATAAGATATTTCAAGTGGAATGTGGTGCAAGTCACATGGCAATTGGATTAGTACGTAGTCAGAAAGGAAGGCCTATTGCATTTTTCAGTGAAAAGTTAAATGATGCTAAGAAGAGATACTCATCTTATGACTTGGAAATCCTTGAAGAAGTGGAGGCGCTATTTATTGCCTAAGGAATTCATAGTGTTTACTGATAATCAGGCACTCAATTTCATAAATAGTCAAGAGAAGCTTAATCACTAACATATGAAGTGGGTAGAGACCCTACAAGCTTTCAGATTTACCCTCAAACACAAGAAGGGAGTCAAGAACAAAGTTACAAATGCTTTGACTAGAAGGGTTTTGACTATAAACAAAATCAAGATTGAAAGTGTTGGTATTGATTCCTTGAAGAGTATGTATGTTGTTGATGAATATTTTGGAGAAATATACAAGGTATGTGAAACTTTGAGTGATCGGTATCATATTGCGTTTTCTGAGTTTCTGATACAAGATGGATTATTGTTCAAGGGAGTGCAGTTGTGTATTCCTAAATGTTCCATAAGGTTGAATATTATTAGGAAGAAGCATTGTGGATCTATGGCAGGCCATTTTAGCCTTGACTAGACCCTAGACCTTGTGAAGAGACATTATTTTTGGCCTAAATTATAGGTAGATGTGAGAAATTTTGTGGAAACATCTATCATATGTCAGAAAGTCAAAGGGAAGTCTACAAATGTAGGTTTATATCAGCCTTTACCCATTCTTTGTAGGCTCTGCGAGAGCACAAGTATGGACTTTGTGTTGGGTTTTCCTATAACAAGGAGAGTATTTGACAGTGTCTTTGTAGTAGTGGATAGGTTTAGTAAAATGGCTCATTTCTTGCCATGTAAGACTTCTTGTGATGCAACATATGTTGTAGAACTATTCTTGAAAGAGATAGTCCAGATACATGGATTGCCCATAAACATTGTTTCAGATAGAGATGTGGAGTTCATAGGTCACTTTTGGATGACTCTTTGGAAGAAGTTAGGGACTAACCTAGCTTTCTCATTACCCTACCATCCTCAAACGGATGGGAAAACTGAGATTGTCAATAGGTCATTAGGAAACCTATTAAGGTGTTTAACAAGGAAACATGGAGAGAAGTGGGACAACATTTTGTCATAGGCAAAATTCTCATACAATGACACCATAAATAGGAGTACCGGTAAATCTCCTTTTTAGATTGTTTATGGCACACACCCTAGGAGATTATTGGATTTAAGAGATTTACCTAAAGAATAAGCCATTAGTGCAGATGGTGAATCCTTTGCATCAGCTATTAAACAGGTGCATGACCAAGTCAAGTCTCATCTCCAACAATGTGCAGTGAAGTATAAGGCTCATGATGATAAGAAAAAGACAGATGTATAGTTTAGTGTTGGGGATTTGGTATGGGTGCATTTGAAGAAGGAGATGCTACCGAAAGGAAAATACACCAAACTCATGCAGAGGAAGATTGGACCATGTCAGATATTGAAGAAGTGTGGACAAAATGCCTATGAGATCCAACTTCCTCCTGATCCTAGATTATCACCTATTTTTAATGTGTGTGATCTTACACTTTTCAAAGGTTGTGGCAATGAAGAAGAAGAACCAATTCAAGTTGCAACAGACAATGACATTCCAATGTAGGAATCACCTAAGTTGAGAAAAGTGATTGACATAGAGTCAGAAAGAAGACAAGAAACAAGGATTACATTGAGTACTTGGTGGCATGGAAGGATAAACTAGAGTCTGAGGTAGTTTGGATGACAAGTGAGCAGATATCCAATCACGGTGCAGATTTACAAACTCTGATCTCAAGTGGGCTTGAGATCTCTTCTCCTCAGGAGTATGGTGCAGGAGAACCTCATCAACAAGCTATTCATGACCATGAGGATAAATAATAGTATCATTAGGATGTTTTATAGTGTCTTGTGTTTCATGAATGCAAATAAACCCCACCATGTAAGCCCATGTCACCAATTAGGCAATTTGAGAAGCCTATTGGGACAATGTGGTAAAAAGGGGTAGTAGATAGTTTAGATTTATGTTTAATATATTTTAGACATGTTTTTTGTGTGTTTGTTTTGTCCATGTGTGTGTATCCCAACCTTAGGAAGTATGACAACTTTGTGAGCAAAATTGCAAAAATGCAACTTTTGAGTGCAAAAGTGCAACTTTTTGTAAATTGGTTGGGGAAACCTTTCAACTGCTCCAACCTACTCCAAATTTGGTGGGAAAAAATTGGAGAGTTGTATAAACCTTGTGGGCTCGATTCCCAAGGTTGTTGTTGTTGTTGGAGTTGGAGTTTGGAGAATCAATAATACTCAAAACAATTCAGTTTTCTCAAAAATCCTGAGTTTCCAGGTGTTGTACGTGACTGTATGGACTAATTGGAACCCCACCATCCATGGAGTATATAGAGTGATGAATTATTTATCTTTTAGTGGTGGTTTGAGTTCTTAATTATTCAGGAGTAGAGAGAACCCTCCATTTTACTGACCGTGACCCTGAAATTGAGGGTTTGGAAAGGGTTTTAAACCAAAATGGCTTTATCTTGCACTCCAGTCTATTAGAAGACTCTTTCTTTGGAGGGATGCAGGATAAGCCTTTGTATTTTATTTTTTTCATATTTTGTTGCAGGGGAGACCTTTTTGTGTGGAGAAATGAACAGATTTAGGTAGGCATCTCTATGTGACTACCTAGGACAGGTTTTAGGACAGTCATTATAATTTATCTTAGTGATGGATTCCAGTCATGCAACCATGTAATTAGAAGTTTCTCTCTACCCCCCACATTCCTATTAACTTTATTTTTCATTTGGTCTACCAGTAAAGGTAGTTGCTTTGGAAAAAAGGGCTAATTACCCCTATTAGGTCTCCTAGCCTCTAAAGGGAGCAGACCTTATATTTGCAAATCTGATCAAACCATTTTGGGGATCAGTATAACTTCTAAAAGAGTGTTTTAAATGCTAATTTTTTTGTATGGGTGTGTGAAATATTTTTTAGTTAAGGCATAAACACTGGTATAGAAGGGCTACTAGTTGAAGGGGTAGGTTTACAAAGGAGGTATAGGGATTTGATGCCCAAGATCAAAACCAATGTTTGAAAGAGTCTTTATATGGAATGTGTTGACCAAATATATAATCCCATGGAGTAGGGATCACTGGTAAGGTACTTTTGAAGAGTTGGAGCCTTTTACTCATCTCGAGTAGGCCCATGACTAGTGAGTGTGTGAGTAGTTTCATCCAAGGTGTAGAGTCCTTCCCTACAGGATCCTTGTGAGTAGTTGTAGGGTCATTAGCCTAGCCTTATTTGGTATTGTTATTGGGATTTTGGGTAGGCCTCTACATCAATTTTTGCCCATTTTAGCTTCATAGGAAAATTTAGTGATTGCCATTCTCTTTAGCAAATCTCACATTTGAGAAATGAATGAAATATCAGGGAAAATAGGGGACCAAAAGTGTTGCATTTTAAAGAAATTTAATATTTTTTGAGTAGGATCAATATCAAAATTATCTTAAAAAAATATAGACCATAACTTTGTTGTGGAGAGTAATGGAATCACCCTAAAAAAATATACCCTTATCATTGTAGACTATTGGTAGGATATTTTTCTTAACATTTAGGTGATAAGAACTCCTAGTATCAACTTCATTTGAGAAGAGGATAATGATATTACATGGACAATTGGAAAAGTGTGTAGGGAAATATGTACTAATTTTTTGAGATGAGTATTTGGATTAAAAAGGTAATTGGGTGTGAAGTACATGTATAAAAAGGATTTGTCTAAGGAAACTATCTATGAGCTCGATAGGAACTAAAAAAAAGGCATTTAGGAGGAGAGATAAAATTACCAACCTATTTCATAGGGGAGTTGATAATAATATTCCTTTGTATCGTTCAGATTATCTTTTGTCTATCAATATAGAATTAAAGCTATTTTTTAACTTGTACAATTAACATTCCCCTTTCTTTTGTGGATCTTCATTTTTTCAAGCCTTAGATTGAAGGGCACCTACATAGTTAATATAATCACTTCATTAGTCCAGTTTATTTTGGTCTATTAATTACTTTCTTTAAAATAAATGCGACTGTCTAAACTATTTTCAAAACCTTTATGTTTCACTTTTTAAAATTTCTTTTCATTATTTGATAAACTTGATCAATCTGTTCCAATGGTGCCAAATGATGACAGTAGATATTATTATTATTATTATTATTATTATTATTATTATTATTTACATTTTTATATGAAGTTTCCTCAAACTAGATATTATTGGTGTCATAGTTTAATCTACTAGATATTATTGGTGTCATAGTTTAATATAGAAGAATCATGCACTTCATTCCAAAGATTTTATGAAGCTACATCTATTATGAATTGACCAAACATGTTCTTTATATAGAAAATCAAGGTGTGGATAAGTAAATTCTTACACTAATCTTGAAGAGAGCCATGCATTAAAAAATTAACTTTTTATCCAAATTTATTATAAAATTAGAGAAACACATCTATATACAAGTAACATAAATATTTATGTGGGGATAGCTTTTTTTAGGAGAAAAAAATGCAAATATTAAAACCTACATAATGTATTATGAAATCATAAAGAAATTAAATAACACTTGCAATGTAACTCCTTATAGGAGTACTTCATGAGCATTTAAACTTCGAAGAATTTGATTAGCATTAGATTAACACCTTGTGTACCTGCAAACTGTCATATAAAATCTACTTCATCAACACCAATTATAAAATATTCAAATACATGAAACCCTCAAATGAAACCCAGAACCATGAGATAAAACCACTCTCAAATGTGACACATAACTATTAATGTAGAAACGCACTTGTATGGTAGTTATAATTACGTAAATTCCAACTCAACCAAAATATCTTCAAACTTAATAAAAATATATACATATAATAATATACAATTTTTCACTTTTATATTATCTCAATTATTTCAAATAATTTAAATTTGAATTCCTTATATAAACTAATTTAGTTTTGACCTAACCTTTCTTACATTTTTTTTATTATATTAAAAAATATAATAAAAATGCTTGCAATAACTCCTGAACTTGGACTAAAAACAAATATATTATTCACTAGCATCATTATAACTTAATATTAATCTAGGGTAGAATAGAGATATCCTCGTAAGAGACGGTAGAATTTAAAAAGTTGGAACATTAAAATTACACTTCTCTCTTATAAGAAAGCCCATTTTCTTGCAAGCCCGAAACATAGAAGCGTGATCGCAAATCTTAAACTAGGTTAAAGATGGAGATCTCAAGAGGAAGGAAAAATGGCGCTTTGTTAGGGGAGCTGCCAGAAAACTGTATTTCATCCGTCCTTTCCTTCACAACTGCGAAGGATGTGTAGGCTGGCCGCTGTCTGTCGGTGTTGGAGATCTGCTGCGGATGCAGATTTAGTTTGGGAGAAGATGATCATTCAACGCTTCGGCGAAAAGATTTCCAAGGGATTCTCTTCTCTTCTTTTCCTTCCAAGAAACACCTTTACATCTGTCTTGTCAAAGACAATGGGACCAAGGTAGGGAGAATCTGCCGCTTCTTCTTCTATTAACCAGGCTTTATTATTCAATTCTAAAAAATGTTGAATAGTTATAGGTATAGCTCAAAAAAAACGTTTTTTCTTTGTTTTAAGATTGGATGGCAGTTTAAGAAAAGTATTTTTTTATTTATCATGTAGTAATTGTTGCATAATGCAGACTATTTGGTTGGACGAATTTACTGGGAAGATTGGCTGTATGATACCTCCAAGAGATTTATGCATACATTGGGCTGATTGCTATTCATATTTTGAATGGGTGAGGCGGAATGATTCAAGGTTAGCATATAGTATATAAACAGTCATATAATAAATTGATTTTTTATATTTTGATGTTGATTCTGGGTTTCTAGAATTTGTACTCTTGAATAGAAAAAGGTTGACATACTATTTTCAAGTTCAAAGCATTTGCTCTGTGGTGGCATTTTGTGAGGATTCATAGCTTGCTTTGATTAGAGGGTTAACAGTTATTGGCTGTGATTATTGCAAGAGGCTTCATCACCATCTGCGAGTAGATCCTTTTATAACCCGTGTAAAGTCAATCGCCAAACAGCCATTTTAGGGTTCTCACCATTCGTTAGAAGAGTGCCACTGCTGAATTCACTGGTTGGGTCATTTCTTAGAGTGCCACTGCTTACATTAGATCTGTTGGTGGTTGGACGACATCTGCACAGAAGAAAGTTTTTTATTCTTATTTGTGCGATCTGGTTGAGGATCGTCATTTTGTGTGTGACAGTGCTTCCATTAATTTTCACTGTTGGCCTTTCACATCTGTGGTTTGTGGAAGGGCTATGTCGTTTCCCTGGCTGACGCATGGTCTTGAGTTTTCAAGTCTGTTGGCATTTTTAGCATAAGTGCAATTTGTTGTTACCATGGACGGATCGTGGCTTCCTTTATTCGATTGGACACCTTTGTTCTATAATAAGATTTTGTGACCTAAACCGTGGTAAGATTGTTCGTGGTCTTCCGATTGACGTCGGTGCGTTTTTCCGTCATGGGGGGGAGGGGCATTTTTTTTAATAAGAGCTTGACCTAATTGCTAATGGAGGGGTGGCCATTTTTTATCACCTTTGAATTCTAATCGGCATTTTTCTTCAAATGGTCCTAACATGGGCATCTGTCGTCTGTTTTTGGGAAATGAGATATTGTTGGAAATATAATTTTGGGCATTATTCATTGGTGAAGGTATTTTCTTTAGCTTTTTTGTCCTTTTGGAACAATTTTGAGAATCTTTTGTAAGCACTTTCTTTTGTAGACACATTGAGATCTCGTATCACATACATGTTTTTTTTATGATCACAGCTTTGTCAAGGTGAGCATCCCTCTACAAAAACTATAGAATCTTCGAGATTCTTGCCTCATGTGTGTTTAGTCTTGGTGCACACACTTTTTTCAATCATAGGTACTATCATTTGGTCACTTCAGATGTTGTATTTTCTCTTTCATGCATTGCTTGTTGACACACAATTTCAGTGATCTTGTCAATCTTCTCCCTAGTCAACATTATGGGGGTATTATACTATTCGTGCTGATGCTTCCTTGGTTTCGCTTTGAGTGAGTTGGGATACCCTTGCATTCCTATTTTGTTGTGGAGGCAAACTTCTAAGTTGGTCAAGGTTCTTTCGACCATTGCACCTATATTTTCAACATGAATTGGCTGAGTAGTGATGATGAGATCACTCATGTAACTTCATTTGTTGAGTAGTGCTTTTGGGATCACTCATGCAGATTCATGTGCCATATGTATTTTTGATTGACATATGTTATTGCAATTATATCCATCTGATCATTGTTTGAGTAGTGTCATATGGGGCACTTATGCAGATTGTTGTTTTCTTGATCCTAATCATCATCTTGTTTCACATGAGGTTCCTTGATTATAGAACCATATTAGTCTTCTTTCAATAGTGTCTACATCTTTGTGCTTCAATGATGTTCTTCAAGTTCTTGTTTTGGGACATCAAATTTTTGGAGGTTTCTTAATCCTTCAAGTTCTCTCTTTTGGAGAGGAGTTTTCTCTCATGGGGCTTTTCTCGTTCTATATTTCTGAGAGATTTACATTTTATTGCATTCTAGTTGTACATGTGTACCTAATATGGCAATGTGGTCAAAACCTATGTTGCATGTACTATCCCTTGAGTGCACATAAGAGGAGTGCCAGAGTAGATACATTTGCTTAAGCACAACTTAGGTAACCCACTATATTTATCATTTCCTAAGTGCATTGACATTTGTTATTAGGTAGTTGGGAGTGGTTATACTTACACTCATTTGTGGAACACATGTCCTTATCAAATTTTCACCTACCTATCAACTTTGCCTTTACAAGAAAGGCTTATGTACATTACTCCTAACCTCAATAAATTTTCTTCTTTGGTGAAATATTATTTTTTTGGATTGCTTCTCTCGTACGTGAAGTTGTGCTTGTAGATTGAGATATTGGGACACGGTGGAAACCCTAACATCTATAATACCTAACCCGGTTAGATAATAAATAGATATACAACAAGAGGAATGCCATTTCCTAAGTATAAACTTAAAATTGTGTACAGCATGAAATGCATGTACCAACAAGTCCCCTTAAGTGCAACTTAGGAAAAAATATGCAATACTTACAATTATTGAATGAAAATGCAATATGAGAAGCATTATGGGTCTTGAAAACAATGCCATTTTAGGTACCCATGTATAACTACAATGAAATGAAATACAAATGTCTCACAATTGAAGAAAATGAGTGAAACCCTTTGGAAGAAAACTCCCCTCCAAAAGAGAGAACAAACAAATGCTGATAAAGAAAAAAAGAAAGGATGTATGACTCCTTAAGAATCATTGATAAGAATGAGATAATTTGTTGTTTCTTCTCTTTATTTTTGGTGAATGTCAATGGTTTGGTTTCTATCATAGGCTCTTAGGTGCATCAACACCAACAAGTAGTATAAGTATGCCCTACTTTGCCACAAAATATAGAAAAGCATTGACGAATCTTCATAGATAGTTTTTTGTGCCCAAGATCTATATCTAGAGGATAAGGAAATTTGGGTCTGGAGCAATTGACTATTTTTTCACAAACAGACAAAATTTTTAGAATATTCTATTTATTTATTATAATCTATCTATATTAGGCATAAAAATATGCGAATGAGTTGGCTATAAAAATTAGGATCTTTACGCTTCAAAATTTAAAGGGTAGGCTAGACAGTTGAACCAAACTAGTAAGTTGGAGGGGACATCCTTCATAGGGTCAAAATTAGGAGTTCATCTAAAGTAGTTCTAGGGAAATCCTTTAGATTGTAAAAAGAAAAGAGGAAACGTTCATTCAACATTGATGTTACCTAAGCACTACTAGAGATATTCCAACTCCATAGCATGATCTTATAACCAAGTCTACATAGGGGTGATTATTACAAGAACTGCTAGACAGAGACTTAAAAAGTTGAGCTAAATGATATTCAAAAATAGAGTCAAGAATATTAACTTCGTTATGTTTTTCCAACACCTTCTCACTGGAGACTCTTGGAACACCCATATGATTAACATCAATTAGTAAAGGGGTACTGGAACCTCCTCCACCAAGTCAGACCCAAATATAGGACTGTCTAGCATGGCCTCAAGTGATTCTATACTAACATTCCTAGATTCATTTTCCAAAACATGGGGAGAATATATTGTCAAATGATAATTTTTAGCACTGTAACTCTTCACATCATTCTCTGAAATCATGGACATATGAAGAGGAAAAAATACACTATCATCAACAATATTAGAGATAGGTCATTGTCCTACCAAAGTAAAGAGATAGGGTTTTGTCAAATCTATAGAGATGAAGTCTACTTTAGAGGCCCTATCACCTAGAGAGAGTGAGAGAAAAACTTTTGTCAACCCAAAAAACTTGGCATCATTCAAGACCACCTCTTCAAAAAAATTATCTTTCTTAAGAGATTATTTTGAGCTTGCATTAAGATATATAAATGAAGCCTATAATATTCATCCAAAATATATCCAATGCCTTCACCACCTTCAAAATGAGAGAAACCAAAAGTAGACAAAGGAGAAGGAAGATCTTGTTTCTCATTCTAAAGAAATACAATATTCTCTTTCACACAAACTGGAGACCCAAGAACCAAATTTGGGTTAGCTTGAACCCATATCTCTAGTAGCTAATTTTCCTCCTCACACAAAGGATTTTCCTAGTGGATTATAAGTTCACCTTCATAGTCTCCACCCAAACCTTAGTAGAGCCCCCTCTGCAATCAAACTCTATAATAGGGAGAGACACAAATATATCTCCAATAGTAGAATATTTCAGAACCACCATATAGGAGTCTTAACCATTTATAAATGTAATAGGTGTTCCAAAACAGTCACCCACAATAGTGAGAAAGATTGGCATCACTGCATCTTTTTACATTACCCACATTGAAACACATACATCCAATCTTGTCAAACATAGAGGGACAAGGGGGCTCCCCTCTGGAAGTGAAATCTCATACCTAACAACTAGAGAACAAGAAGAGGAGCTCACATGTGCTTTAGTATGTAGAGAAGGCTACCAAAACTAGGACCACAATTGATGCCATTTGTATCACCATCACCTATGTTGTTCTTGTCACAATTGTATCTTAGGGTTTCAATTCCTTCCTTTACCTTTCATTGCTCCTACAAAATTTTCCTTGCCATTTTTTGAAGAAGTTGATATTAATGTTGATTTCATAATATTTTATATCATAAAATATACAAATTAATATCTTATAATAAAATATTATTCTTTATATCTTTCTATTTTTACGAATTAAGTATATTATATTACTCTCAAAGAAAGAGTATAATATACATATTCATAGAAGAAAGTGGGTCAAATAAATCACATTCAAAAGTGCAAATATGGTCAATTGTAAACTCACAAATCAGAAGAGGAAGAAGGAAGTTGCTAAGTAGAAAAAACTATACTAGTAGGTGGTGGATAGGGTCATATAAATGTAGGTTTTTACATACATTAGCAATGTCTATGCCATAAAGAATTGGATCTCAAACAATAATCACACATGTTTAATTTTATTCATTTGTAAGAAATTATCATAAATAAGAGAAATGCTAAGTACAACACAAGGGAACCTTCTATAATTAATCCATATAGAAGCCTTTTTATCAAGATTGTAAGAGGGGGTAAGAGGATTTATATTAGACATCAAAAAAGTAAACCTTGGATCCTCTAAAAGTGGTTTCAGAAGCATATGGTTCAGTGTTATTACTTGTAGATTTTGTTGGCAACCATGCAGCAAACTAAGAGGGGGGTGAATCAGTTTGTACCACAAATTCAAAACCTTACTGTAACTTAAGCCACAACTCAGTTCTGATAATGAATAGTTTAAGCATGAAACAAAACCACATCAATAAGACACATAACACTAATATTTTTGACAGGGAAAACCCAGTTAAGTGAAAAAACATGGAGGGAACCTACCCAAAATGAGATAACACCCTATTAGGAGTAAGCAAAATATTACAATGGGGAATGCACATGCACTCAGGTACACTGCCTAAAGCTCACTGCTCAAAATAAGTAACCTAGAATGAGTACAATCTTTAGGGAAGGTTCAGTACCTTACAAGAAGTCACACTGACTTATAGAAACATTTGGATTACATCCGAAGAATCATGAACTGATAAAGTAGCATCTCAACATGCTTGAGTATAATTTCGGTTAAGCATACTATCTGATCTTCTCTACAACATACTTCTCACAAACTCACACAGCTATCAAATGATTAGATCAATATTCAAACATACAAAAACCTTTCACAATGATCAAATCAAATACCTTTCACAATCATTACAATGCTTATTTATACACATAATCAACACATGAAACATAGGTCAGCTCAACACATGCTATATATTAAAAATATAATCACATACATAGTAATAATGCATGCGGACCAAAACAATATTGGCTAAGATATAGTCTGGACCTAAACAACCACCACAAATATGAAATACATCCAATAATCATACCTCGATCATCCGCAACTCACTTCAACACCGAAAAAAGCGCATAATATGAAGAACATCACTAGATTAAGAAAGTCTTCAATAACGTGCATAAGGATCAATGTGGACCACCAATATGCATAACATATGATCTAGAAGCATCCACAAGAAATGTGAATTGCACTGCAACAACTACAACATCTTGCATCATAAGAATGAACATCATCTCACAACTGGAGCTAAAGAACATACACAAAAGTAACTATCAAACTAAAAGATTTACTTGCGGACATCCAAATCTTGAACCAATCGAACTAAGGAAACATATAAATGTCTATAATACATCCCAGACATTTTCAACCAAAGATATTACAATTTTGAAGCATAGAATACGGATTTATCAAAACCACAACACTGAAACAACTAAATAACCAACAACAATACCAGATCAAACAACTCAATCAAATCGTCATGCGAACCCCTAAAACTTATGTTGAATCAACTAGAGATACTTATCTTAAAACCCATGAAACTACATTAGCTCATCTGCATTAAACAAGATCCACCAACTCAACCAATCTGACTACAATACAACATCACATATTGACTTCATTATATGTTGACATCAATGAAAATATATCAGCCAATATCCAACAATCTCCCCCTTTGGCATTGATGGCAACATACAAAATGTGAAAAACAATCAATGCAAAGAAAGAATCAACTCAATCAAAAAAATCCCCCTTTGACCAACAACTCAAATTTCAAATCTCAGATCAACTGCACCTCACCCCAAAATGCTTCAAGGTTTTTCACATGCTTCTTTCTCCCTCTTTGACATTAATGACAAAGGTAAAGAGATCATAATTCTCTCCCCTTCAATAATTACTCAAATCAGACTCACTCAGCCACAACTCATCAATCTAGATCACAAGATATCTCTATGAAGCTCACCAGACTGATGCCAATCCATGCATCTTAGTTCTCATAAGGAGGTGCAGTCACCCCGAGCTTCTCCTAGAGATACTTAAAAGTATCTTTAGGCAAAGCCTTCATGAAAATATATATAATATGTTCAATTGTAGATAGATACTCCAATTTGACTTCTTCCTCATTCACCTTCTCTCTCAAGAAATGATACTTGATAGATATATGCTTTGTTTTAGAATGCAGTACCAAATTATTGGAGATATTGATAGCACTTGAATTCTCATAGTATATAGAAATAGACTTATCATAAATAACTCCTGTATCCTTCAACATTTGTTTCATCCAAACTACCCGAGTACAATTGCTAGCAACAACAATGCATTCACCCTCTTCAGTAGATAAAGAAATTAAATTTTCCTTCTTACTTTCCCATGACACCAACTTCTTTCCCAAAAAGAATGCACCACCAGTAGTACTCTTTCTGTCATCAACATCACTTGTCCAAGCAACATTTTTAAAATCACTTAGAAAATTCATGATCCTTAAGATACCACAAATCAAAATCTATTGTTCCTTTCAAACATCTGAATATCCTTTTAACAACAATAACATGAGATTCCTTAGGATCACCTTAAAATCTAGCAAAAATATCTACAACATTCATAATATCAGGTCTAGTTTGTGTTAAATACAACAATCCACCAATCATAGATCTATATATGCTCTTATTATCTTTCGGTGAATCATCTTGTTTTGTGATGGGGTGGGGTTTGGGATAGACTAGCCTAGTCTATGCTCCTAGATCCTTTCCTTGGATCACCAGGTGTTCTAACCACACCCTAGGGTATCTAGGATCTCCCCTACTTGTGGAATCCCCTGACCTTGCCCAATCCACCCACCAACAACTTGAATTTCTCCTCCTAAGGTCTCACCTACTCATGAGATTCAAAGAACCCTTACTTATGCTAATAAGTGTTTGGCTTGTTCCACACCTTCTTAGGTCCTAGAAAGGATAGGATAGGTCCTAGACATGGTTATCCATGCATTCATGTTGCCCCAAGAGGTTTTGAAATTCCAACTCCTTATCGATTTCACTATTTTGTCTTTTACCTACAAAATAGGGCTACAAGGATTGTGCCCAATTAGGCCTCCTATCCGGACTTTTAGGGCTCCCTCTTGCAAATGATGCATATTCTTGCAAAACTCCCCAAAAGACCTATTGTTCATTTGGAAAAGGCTTAAGGATTTTTCTAGTTTTGGGCCTCCAAGGGTCCGTACACTGCCCTAGGTGAATTTTGGGGTTTTTAAGGGTTTTGAAGAGGGTTTTTAGGCCTGCCAAGGTCACAGTGTTGGTTTGTTGATTTCACCACCTTTTCTGGATTGGTGGAAGCTCCTCCTTCTCACCAATGGTGCTCCACTCAATCCTCTACAACTCCTCCAAAGGCTTCCTCTTCCTTTGACCTTCCTTGCTCTCCTGGATCTCTGCACTTTTACCCTTCCTAGCCGGACACTATCTAGTCTCGCCTAGGAATGGGTCTTTAGATGGCTTCCCTACATCTTCAAGGGCCCTTCTTGCTCTGAAATAATGTACAAGGTTTGTACTCCTATTCCCTATGGTTTCATGGTGATTCCACAATGGGGAAAGGAGTTAAGAACCCATTTTCTCAAAACAGTCCAAAACTGGACAGTGAGAAGGTAATTTACAAAATATTTTCAAACACACCACACTTGCAAAACCAAACCTAACCTAAATGCTCAAAATGGAAGTATATACACCATACAAGACTCACAACACAGTTTTGTTTGAAGATCAATCCATTAACAATCTCTTCTTACTCCATTTGTGCCGACTGGCAACAAAATTGCAGTCACAGTCAAGTCACTTTTCTTGGGCTGTACAACAACTGACATCCAACCCATTATCTTAGGGTTTGAAATTACATATAGTACCCTTTCCTCGGTCTATGTGCCTACATTAGGGTTTTCCACGCTAAACTAAAGATCTTGACCTACTAGGTGGAAAAGTTGCTTGACAACTTTGAAAAGTTGTCATGCAACTTTTGAGCAACTTTCTCAATGTTGCTTTTCTTGACTCCTAGGCCCACATTGGGATATCCTAAGGACACCACCATGCTAAGAAGGACCCTAAACACATCAAAGGCACACATACCCTCTACTTTCAAGAAAAACTCAACTTTGACTTATGACCCTAGGACCTAAACTAGGACCAATGAGCACATGGCTCTTATTTTATATACAATGGCTTCTTAAAGAAGCAAGAACACAAGAAAATAAAATGGTGGGAGCCCTTTGAAGGGTTCTCTTGCACCATACTCCCCCTCTGCAACAAACTAAGGAACTAGGGGAGTGAGAAGAGTCGGATCAATGCCAAGCTTTTTGAACTTGCTCTCTTCAACCCAAGTAGCTTCAGACACAGGTTGACCTGCCCACTTGACCAGGTGCTCCATGTAGACCTGGTGTCTAGTAGAATTCTTCACCCTTGACTCCAAGATCTCCTCTGCTATGGGCTGCTTTACTTTAGGTAAGGCATTCATATCCAACTCTTGCAGTACCTTGGCTTGATTCTCAGTCTGCCTTGCTATCTCACCCTTATACATTATCAGATTAGCAACATTGAAGACTGGTGAGATGGCTAAGTCTGAAGGAAGATCCACCTTGTAGGCATTCTCACCATATTTTGATAGAATTCTACAAGGTCCTGCCCTCTTCATTTGCAGTTTAGTGGGCTTGCCACTTTACATTCTAGCTTTGCTCAAATTGACCATCACATAGTCACCCTCTTTGAACTGAACCTCTCTCCTTCTTTCATCCACTTTGGCCTTCAGTTTTTGAGTAGATTCTAGGATGGCTTTCTTGACCTGCTCTTGGGTCTCCTTGATGGTTTGAGTGAAGTCCTCTGCTTGGCCACTCTTCATCTCCATGGAACCAAGTTCCCTGAGTTCACACACTCCCCTTGGATGTCTACCATAGACAACCTCAAAAGGACTCTTTCCAGTGGTCCTATTCATACTATCATTATAGGCATACTCTGCTTGAAGAATGATTAGATCCCATGTATGCCCATATTCCTTAGTTAGACACCTCAACAACTTGCCTAACACCCTATTAATGACTTTAGTTTGACCATCAGTTTGTGGATGGTAATCTGAACTAAATGAGAGATTAGTTCCTAGTCTCCTCCATAAAGTTTGCCAAAAATGGCCCATGAACTTTTTGTTCCTATCTGAAACAATTCTTAGTCAGAGACCATGAATTCTTACAATCTCCTTAAAGAAAAGCTGTACAATATAGCTAGCATCATGTGTAGTCCTACATGAGATGAAATGGCTCATCTTGGAAAATCTATCTACTACCACATAGATGCTATCCACACCTGTCTTAGTCTTGGGGAGTCCTACTACAAAGTCCATTCTTATACATTCCCAAGGCCTATTTGAGACTAGTAATGGTTGATAGAGGCCTGCATTACTTGATCCTCCTTTTGCTCTTTGACACACACCACATTGCTCCACATACCTCTTCACATCTCTTGGCAACTTGGGCCAATATTAGTACCTTTGTACTAGATCTGAAGTTTTGTTGACTCCAAAGTGTCCACTTAGACTACCATTGTGTTTCTCTTGGATGAGGTTTTCCCTCATGGATCCTCTAGTCACACATAAGTGATTACCTTTGAACAAGAGACCATTTTGGAGAGTGTAATCTACATACTCACCATGAAAATGGTTCTCAAACTCCTTGCAAACTTTGTAGGCTGATGAGAAGTCTTCATCTCCTTCATAGAGGTCCTTGAAACCTTCTATGCCTATGCTCTGCAATTGTAACTCTTGAACTGTCAACAACTTCCTGCTTAAAGCATCTGCCACCTTGTTGAGCTGCCCCTTTTTGTGCTTGATTGTGAAGGTGAAGGATTGGAGGTATTCCATCCATTTCAAATGTCTATTGCTAAGCTTCTCTTGAGTGTTAATGTAACTCAATGCCTGGTTATTTGTGAACACCACAAATTCCTTTAGGAGTAGATAATGTCTCCACTTTTTGAGAGACTGAACTAGTGCATACAACTCTAGGTCATAGGCTGAGTACTTGTTCTTGGCCTCATTAAGCTTCTCACTGAAGAATGCCACAGGTCTTCCCTCTTGACTTAATACACCCCCTACTACAATTCCACTTGCATCACACTCCAATGTGAATAGCTTGTCAAAAGTAGGTAAGAGTAGGATGGGTTTTGTGGCTACTTCTTACTTCAATAATTGAAATGCCTTATCAGCCTGTTCAGTCCATAGGAACTTGGTTTTAAGGCCTCCTTTTATGGTGTCAAGGATTGGTGCACATATTCCACTAAAGTTCCTCACAAACTTCCTATTGAATTGAGCTAAACCATGGAATCTCCTAACTTCAGTCCCTGTTCTAGGGGCAGGCCAATTCAATATTGCCTCCACTTTGCTTGGATCCATCTTCAAGGTTCCCTTAGACATCACAAATCCTAAGTAGACCAGCTCCTGCTTCAAGAAGTCACATTTCTCTAGGTTGATTGATAAATTCTCTTCATGCAACCTCTCTAATTCTAACCTCAAATGCTCAAGGTGCTCCTCTTTGGTCCTGCTATAGATGAGAATGTCATCTAGGTACACCACCACAAACCTACCTGTGAAGTCTTTCAACACCTCATTCATCAACCTCATGAAGGTTCTTGGGGCATTGGTGAGTCCAAATGGCATCACAAGCCATTCATACATCCCTTCTGTGGTCTTGAAAGCAGTCTTCCACTCATCTCCCTCCTTAATTCTAATATGGTGATAACCACTTTTAAGGTCCAATTTAGTGAAATACATAGCACCTCCTAAACATTCCATCAAATCCTCTATTCTAGGAATAGGAAACCTATACCTTATGGTGATCCTATTGATTTCCCTTGAGTTAGTGCAAAGTCTCCACTTACCTCCCTTCTTTGATGCTAGCACTATCGGGATTGCACATGGGCTGATGCTCTTCTTGATTAGTCCTTGTTCCAACAACTCCTGCATTTGCCTCGTGACCTCCTTATTTTGGTCAGGCGTGAGCTTGTATGCAACTTTACTAGGTAGGGATGCAGTGGGAACAAAATCTATTTGATGGCTTATAGACCTTCTTGGTGGGAGTGTTGCAGGTGCTCCAACACTCACTATGTCCTTATACTCTTTCAACATTTGCTTCACCTCCTTGAGTACCTCTGCCTGCAACTTGTCTCCCTCCTCCTTTGGCTTCACAAAGATGGCACACCTCACTGTCTCCTCCTCATGTAGCAAGTGTAAGAACTCTTTACCGGTAGCCAATAAGACACTAGGTGTTCTTGAGGTTCCCTCCTTATTCTCTGTCAAAGACTGAATCTTAAAGGTTTTGCTATCCTTCTTGAAGGAGATGGAGTTCTCCTCTCCATCATAGATCACCTTCCTCTCAAATTGCCAGGGTCTACCTAGTAATAGGTGACAAGAATCCATGGGTAACACATCACAAAGGATCTTATCCTTGTATCCTCCAATAGAGAACTCTACCCAAGTCTGTTCATTGACAAGCACACTCTGCTCTTGGTTCAACCAAGTCACCTTGTAAGGGTTAGTGTGGGGTATCCTTGTGAGTTTCAACTTCTTGGCTACCTCCTCTGATATTATGTTATTAGTTGACCCTGAATCAACTATCACGTTGCAAAATTTACCAAGGATCTTGCATCTCACCCTAAATAGTGCTCTCCTATGCTTAGGTTCATTCTTAACTGGCTGTCTTATCAAAACCCTATTGAACATTACATTCTCTCCAATCTCTGATTCAATATGGTCCACCTCAGGTGTCTTGTTGCTTGATGTGTCTTCATGGGCATAAGCAACCCTCTTTCCACTGTTTGATGATGTAGGCTTGTTCGGGCATTTATAGGTCGGGTGTCCCAATTGACCACAATTGTAACATTTCATGGTTGCAAAGTAAGAGTTACCTCTGCCCCTACTTGGACCACCTTGTGCACCTCTTCCTCTAGAATGGCCCCCTCTGAGATTGGTTTCACTGCTACGCTCAATCAACTTGGCTTGTCCTTGGTTCCTTTGCTCATTTGCCTTCCTTTGGTAACCACCTCGGTGATTCATTTGATCTCTACCTCTGCCTCTTCCCCTAGTATTAGAGTCTCCTTTCCTTTTGTTCCTCTCTTCCACCTTGGCAGTAAGCTGATGACATTTTTGGAGAGTGGTAGGAGTCCATAGGCTTATTTCCTCTTGAATGTTCCACTTTAGGCTGCTTAGATACCTAGCCACCTTGATAGATTCATCTTCTTGGACTTTGAATCTGAGACAAAGCTTTTGAAACTCTTCGGTGTAGGAGGCCACATCAAGGTCTTTTTGCTTCAATCCCTATCTCTTCTTATGAAGTTGGACTTCATAATCCTCTGGTAAGTAGTTCTCCTTGATCTTACTCACCATGGCCTTCCAATTGGCAATGGGTAGCTTCCCCATGCTAACTCTCTCTTCTTGCAGGTACTTGCACCATGTCAAGGCTGCTCCCCTTAGTCTTGATTTGGCAACCTTAACCTTATGAGCTTTTGTCACTCCCTCACACTCAAAGTGGTTCTCCATACCCTTAATCCATTCCATGACAGTGTCAATGTCCATCCTTCCACTGAAATTTGGCAATCCTTCAAAAGCTTAGGTATTCAAAGCCTTAATGGCCTTTAAAAAAGGTTCTTCATTGAACAAGGGGTCTGGTTCAGGTATAACGTTATCTATGTCTATAGTTTTCTTTCCTTTATCCTTGGTGTCCTCACTCTAAGGTCCATGTGTCCTCTGATCCACCACTTCTTGCAGCTTGTCCCTTATCTCACTCATAGCTTCTTCAAGGAGTCTGTTCTTCTCCTTCTGCTCTTCTACCTCCCTAGCCAGCTCTGCATTAGTGACCATTATGCTCTCCCCTACTAATTCACTAGAATACAGAGACATGCATGGTCCACCAAATCTTTAACTTGCTCTGATACCAATCTGATGGGGTGGGTTTTGGGATAAACTAGCCTAGTCTATGCTCCTAGATCCTTTCCTTGGATCAATAGGTGTTCTAACCACACCCTAGGGTCTCTAGGATCTCCCCTGCTTGTGGAATCCCCCGACCTTGTCCAATCCACCCACCAACAACTTGAATTTCTCCTCCTAAGGTCTCACCTACTCATGAGATTCAAAGAACCCTTACTTAGGCTAATAAAGGTTTGGCTTGTTCCAAGCCTTCTTAGGCCCTAGCAAGGATAGGATAGGTCCTAGACATGGTTATCCATGCATTCATGTGCCCCCAAGAGGTTTTCAACTTCCAACTCCTTACCGATTTCACTATTTTGTCTTTTACCTACAAAATAGGGCTACAAGGATTGAGCCCAATTAGGCCTCCTTTCCAGAATTTTAGGGCTCCCTCTTGCAAACGATGCATATGCTTGTGAAACTCCCCAAAAGACTTGCTATTCATTTTGCAAGGGCTCAAGGATTTTTCTAGTTTTGGGCCTCCAAGTGTCTGTACACTGCCCTAGGTGAATTTTGGGGTTTTGAAGTGTTTTGAAGAGGCTTTTTAGGCCTGCCAGGGTCACAATGTTAGTTTGTTGATTTCACCACCTTGTCTGGATTGGTGGAATCTCCTCCTTCTCACCAATGGTGCTCCACTCACCCCTCTACAACTCCTCCAAAGGGTGCCTCCTCCTCTGACCTTCCTTGCTCTCCTGGACTTCTACACTTTAACCCTTCCTAGTCGGGCACTATCTAGTCTCGCCTAGGAATGGGTCTTTAGTTGGCTTCCCTACATCTTCAAGGGCCCTACTTGCACTAAAATAATGTACAGGGTCTGTACTCCTATTTCCCATGGTTTCATGGTGATTCCACAATGGGGAAAGGAGTTAAGAACCCATTTTCTCAAAACAGTCCAAAACTGGACAGTGAGAAGGTAATTTACAAAATATTTTCAAACACACCACACTTGCAAAACAAAACCTAATATAAATGCTCAAAATGGAAGTATATATACCATACAAGACTCACAACATAGTTTTATTTGAAGATCAATCGATTAACAATCTCTTCTTACTCCATTTGTGCTGACTGGCAACAAAATTGTAGTCACAGTCAAGTCACTTTTCTTAGGTCGTACAACAACTGAAATCCAACCCATTATCTTAGGGTTTGCAACTACATATAGTACCCTTTCCTCAGTCTATGTGCCCACATTAGGGTTGTCCACACTAAACTAAAGATCTTGACCTACTAGGTGGAAAAGTTGCTTGACAACTTTGAAAAGTTGCTTGACAACTTTGAAAAGTTGTCATGCAACTTTTGCAACTTTTGAGCAACTTTCTCAATGTTGCTTTTCTTGAATCCTAGGCCCACATTGGGCTATCCTAAGGACACCACCATGCTAAGAAGGACCCTAAACACCTCAAAGGAACACATACCATCTACTTTCAAGAAAAACTCAACTTTGACTTATGACCCTAGGACCTAAACTAGGACCAATGAGCACATGGCTCTTATTTTATATACAATGGCTTCTTAAAGAAGCAAGAACACAAGAAAATAAAATGGTGGGAGCCCTTTGAAGGGTTCTCCTGCACCATTTTGTCAGCTTACATCCTATCAGCATAGGTGTATCAACAGGTTTTGAATCATCAAGACCAAATTTCTTTAGCCATTCCTTCACATACTTTCTCTGAGATATGAAAATACCTTTATCCCACAAAGTAATTCTCAATCTCTGAAATAATTTCATCTCACCAATCATAGACATCTTAAATTCATTCTGCATACCTTTACCAAATTTCTTACATAAACTATCATTTCCTCCAAAGATAATGTCATCAATAAATACTTCAACAATCAAAATGTTATCCTAATCAATCTTGAAATACAAATTACTGTCAGTAGTACCTCTATTGAATATAAGCTTCATCAAATACTTATCCAATCTAGAATACCAGGCTTTAGGGGCTTGTTTCAGTCCATAGAATGATTTCTTCAATTTGCAAACCATATCCTTTTCATCTGTCAACTGAAATCCATCTGGTTGTTCAATGTAGACTTCTTCTTCCAAAATTCTATTTAGAAAGGCACATTGGATATCCATCTGATAAACTTTAAAATATTTATGAGCCCGATATATGCAATAAATATTCTAATAGCTTCAATTCTAGCAACTAGACAAAAAGTCTCCTCATAATCAATTCCTTCTTCCTAAGAACATCCCTTACACACAAGTCTAGCTTTATTTTCTGACAACTTCACCTTGATCATTCATCTTTTTTCTGAAAAACCCATTTAGTGCCAATCACATTTCTACCCTTAGGTCTAGGAACAAGTTCCCATGTCTCATTATTTTCAATCTGATTAAGTTTTTGTTCCATAGCTTTAATCCAATTCTCATCTTTACATGCTTCATCGACATTTTTAGACTCAATCTTAGAAATGAAATAAATTTCTTCTGCAATTCTTTTCCTAGTCACATATCTCTATTCTTGTCACCTATAATCTAATTCTCTAAATGATTTAATCTCACATACTCTGGTGTCTTAGGATTAGCTTTATTTTTAGGTTCTTGAACATTTGCAACTTCTCCTTGATTATTAGTCTTTTTCGGATCAATCTGAATTTGATTCAGGTTTTGAATTTGCTTCCCTTTGTCTGCACTAACATCCTCATCATTTGAATTATATATACAAGGTCTCACCTATCTCATATCTCCTTCATCAACCTTCACATTAGCACTTTCAACAATTTTTTTCAATATTTTGTTAAAAGACTTGTAGGATTTACTTCTAGTGGAATAACTGAGACAAATATCTTCATCACATCTAGCATCATATTTTCCAAGCTCTTCATCTCTTTTAATGTAACGTTTACTTCTAAATTTTTTGAAATACCTAACATTAGGGGCATTACCAAACCATAACTCATAATGGGTCTTACTAGTATCATGTTTGATATTTACTCAGTTCAGAGTGTCTACTATAGTACTCAGAGCTTCTCTCCGATAAACTTGCGACACATTTCCTTAAATCATCATGGTTCTAGCAGCTTCTTGAATTGTTATATTCTTCCTCTCCACAACTCCATTCTATTGTGGCATTCTAGTAGTAGATAATTGTCTCATAACTCCATTCTCTTCATAGTATGCACTAAACTCACCGGAAGTGACTTATCCAACTCTGTTGGATCTCAAACGTTTTAGTTTCAGACTATAGCTTTGAAAATCTAAAACTTCTCCAACACTTTAGATTTCTCCCTTAGAAAGGTAACCCACACCATTCCTGAATAGTCATCAATCAACAATGTGAAATACCTATCACCCTACAAGATTCTTACTCTAGAAGGACCACACAAATCAGTATGCACAAGATCCCATAATCCATTAGAATATACTATTTTATTTTATATGTAACTCTTATTTGCTTCCCTAATTGACATTACTTACATACCAGATTAGAGGGCTTTTTCAACTTAGGTAGATCTCTCACTGCTTGAGTGGAACAAATATTAACCATACAGTCAAAATTCACATGACACATCCTTCTATGCCATAGCCAACTTCCATCAATATGAGAAATAAAACAACTTTTACAACCATCATTCAAGTGAAAGATATTACCTTTAGTCTTAGTACCTGATGCAGACTTAGTTTTGGATTTACTCAAGATACTACACTTCCCATTCTTGATTTGCAAATGATATCCCTTATCAACCATCTGACCAACACTCAAAATATTATTCTTTCAACCTTCAATATATAGAGCATCATCAATGTTATGCTTACCATCAAGAGAAATAGAACCTCTAACATGGATCACACAAGCTTTGTTAACTCCAAATCTTACCACACCACCATCATATTTTTACATACTCACAAACTTACTCTTATAATTTTTCATATGATGAAAGAAACCATTATCAATAACCCATTCATCTTTCTCTTCAACTTTCACAGCTAGGTCTTTCTCCTCATTAGTGCAGCCTATAAAATCTGTACTAACTGGATCATCTTCCTTGATAGGAATAACCACAAATTCATCTCTAGAATTTCCTTTGTTAGATTCATCATCTGTAACACCTTCATCAACAACATAATAACACTTCTTCAAATAGTTAGACTTATAAGGATTAAGTGGCTTCTTAGGATTCCTTTCTCTTTCTAGACACCTTGATGAAAAATGTCCTATCTTATTACATGAAAAGAATTTAAGAGGTAACTTTCCTTCATACTTACCGACACCTTTAGGAAATATACTAGCAATAAGTGCTTTAATCTCTTCAAGCTCCTTCTCTTCATTTTCTATTTCTCTCATCTCTTTCTCATATATGGATACCCTTTTAGAAGTTTCTCCCCGATCATATCTCTGCTTCCCAAATACAGTAGCTTTAAATGCAGACTCGATCTTAGGAAGAGAGCCACCAAACTCACTCAACTCAAAAGCAGCAAGTTTACCAACCAACATGTCTCTTGTAACATTAGTCACAATCTAGATCTCATCTATAGTAGTAGCTTTATGTTTGTAAGCAAGCGGCAAGGATCTCAACACTTTAGAAACAATATCAAATTCTTCAAGGACTCCACTGGCACATCTGATTCCGCACATAAGCTCATTAAGTTTCTGCATAAAAGTAGTAATATTCTCATCTTCACTCATCTTCAGGTTCTCATACTTTCCTTTCATGCTCTATAACTTAGCAACTTTCACATGACTATCTCCTTCATGCAAGGTCTCCAATTTTACCCAAATCTCGAGACCGTTCTCAAGATCCATCACATTAGTCATTTCAGAATTTGTCAAGGCACTCAACAATGCTTCCTTAATCTCATCCGGAGTAGTGGGACCATTCTAAGGAACATTTTAAACATTCTTAGTGATCTTCCAATACTCTTCTCCAATGCATATCAAATGAACTTGCATCTGGCTTTTCAAGAGAGTGTAGTTCATCCCATCAAATCTTAGTCTATCCTTCTTAAAAGTAATAGTTGTCATCCTAGATCTCCTCAAGCGGTCAAGATTCTTTTGGACGATCGAGCTCTGATACCAATTGTTGGCAACAATGCAGCAAACTAAGAGGGGGTGAATTAGTTTGCACTAGAAATTCAAAACCTTACTGCAACTTAAACCACAAATTAGATATGATACTGAAACAACACCACATCAATAACACACATAACACAAATATTTTAGATGTGAAAAACTCGGTTAAGGGAGAAACCATGGTGGGAACCTACCAACAATGAGATAATACCCTATTAGGAGTAAGTGAAATATTACAATGGGGAATGCAAATGCATTCACGCACATTGACTAGAGATCAGTGCTACAAATAAGTAACCTAGAAAGACTACAACCTTTAGGGAAGGTTCACTACCTTACAAGAAGTCAGACTGACTTATAGAAACATTCAGATTACATTCGGAGAATCCTGAACTTATAAACTACCATCTCAACATGCTTGAGTATAGTTCTATTTAAGTGTACTATATGATCTACTATACAACATAGTTCTCACAAACTCGCACAAATCTTGAATGATTAGATCAATATTCGCACACACAAAAACCTTTCACAATGGTCAAATCAGATACTCTCACAATGATTACAATGCTTATTTATACACATGAAACATACATCAGTTCACCACATGCTACATATTAAGAATATAATCACATACACCATAATAATGAATTCAGACTAAAACAATGTCAGCTAAGACATACTCTAGAACAAAAAAACCATAACAAATATGAAATGCATCCAATAATCATGCCTAGATCATCCACAACATGCTATAATACCGAAAAACATTGCATAACATGAAGAATAACACCAGATTAAGAAAGTCTTCAATAACGCACACAAGGATCAATGCAGACCATCAATATGCATAGCACATGATCTAGAAACACCCACAGGAAACATGAATTGCACCACAAGAACTGCAACATGTCGCATCACAAGAATCAAATCATCTCACAATCGAAGCTTAAGAAAATACACAGAACTAACTATCAAACTGAAAGATTCACTTGTGAACTTCTAAATCATGAACTATTCAAACTGAGGACACATTAACATCCAGAATACATCCCACACATTTGCAACCAAAGATATTACAATTCTAGAGCATAGCATATAGATTTATCAAAATTGCAACACTGAAACAAATGAATAACCAACCACAATACCTAATCACACAACTCGATCAAAGCATCAGGCAGACCTCTGAAACTTATACTTAATCAACTAGAGATACTTATCTTTGAAACCATTAAACCTCATCGGCTCGTCTGCAATAAACAAGATCAACCAACTCAACCAATCTGACTGCAATACAACATCACATATGGACTTCATATATGTTGACATCAATGACAACATATCAACCAATATCCAATAGATGTGTCACCTCAAGTGTAGCTATATTTTCTTGTGTAGAAATTTGCATAAGAATTTTGCAACAAGTCATAACGTTATTAAAAGCAAAGTGAATGTAAATAAAAAAATGTAACATATATGAAAATTTCTCTTTTTAAATGCTAAAAATAATTTTCATCCAAAAAGAATGCCAAATTTGAGAGAATTTAGTAGGGTTTCTACACCTATTGCCTAATAATATCATATGCTAAGAAAAAGGCTCAAGCCTAAAATGCCTAACAAAGTCTTGAATCTCATTCCAAACTTCCTAAGCTTTAGGACAAAACTATGAAAGGTGATTAAGACTCTATTGTTTCCAATATAGTGGGAAATGGGGTCCGAAATATTCAAGATGAATTAATCTTATTCTAATGGGAAGGTTCTATTACGGAATACATTGGGTATAATGGGTAAGCCTATGTTCAAAATAGCCAACCAAAAGTTTTGAAAATTGCATTGTCGAGAACCCAGATAAAATTGGAGAAGCAATCTATGGTTAATTTTAGACATAATGTGTAGATGAAACTAAATCCAAGTAAACCACTCTACCTACCATTTCCATTCTTTCATCCATGATTTGAGATTTATAACCCTATTTGTATGAAATATATCTAGGGGAACTAAAATAATAATTATCTACTGTGTTAAAGAATCTTAATTGGAGATAATATATTTCATTTTTGCCTCAACTAAAAATTAAAATTCTTGGTAGCCCTAAAAAGGATATTAGGTAGGGTCTTGATTCCCATATCATAAAATTTCAAATTATGAACCCATACTGTCCTAGCAAGTACGTAATATTGGTAAGAAATAATAAGAAACCATCAAATAGGTTGTTGGTTGATATACAATCCCTTGTGAAACTCATTTCTATCCCATATGAGTCATGATTTGATGGCTTCCTTGGATTTCTAGATATTTTTAATAGAAAAAATGCCATGCATCTAAATAAATTACTTCATAATAAGAAGAGTATGAAAAGTGAGACCCTTCCAAGCTATTTTCCCATTAGGAACTATGGTAGAGATGTAATGGTGAATCAAGACATTACAAGATTCATCTTCTTCAAGATTTTTTATGCTTCACCTGGCTCACATTACTAAACCTTGGCAATAGATTGAAATTGATACATGCCCTGTAAAATAATGAGGGAGTTAGCATAACTTCAAAATCAAATGATGAGATTTAATTTTATTAAGAGAAACAAGATAACAAACATCTATAGCAAATAAAAGTTTCTAAGACACCTAAAATTCATTTTCCACAAGAAAGATGCTTAGTAATCTACTACACTGATTTCTTCTCAATTTTTGAGGTACCAACTTGCCACAAGTAGGAAGGAAAGACACAAAATACAAAAGGAGTGACAATGAAATTAAGAAATTTTCCATGATTAATCAATTTTTAATCATAAGAAATTAGCTACTTAGACATAATCAATAAAAATATTCTATCATAATGAATAAAAATATTCTATAACATTGCTTTTTTTTCCATTGAATTCCAGACCCCCGCATCTTGCTATATATGAAATTAGGGAAAAAAGATGTCTTCAACTGAACTTAATGATTTCATAAACTAGTCAAAACCTTCAATAAGAAGAAAATAAGAGACAAGAGTGAAAAAAACTTTTGTGGACTGACAAAAACATAAATTTACTATTTTATAGAGATTTACTAGTTAAAAATCCATAACCATGCCATCACTTGGAAGACGTTCATATTCAAAAATCTAAGTTCATTTAAACAATTTATCTAGAAGCTATATATTGCTGTAACTTTATATGATAGATCCTAAGACACATTATTAGAAGGTTAAAATATCAAGAGTGTATGTTGTTTGCTTAAAAGTTTAAACCAAATCCATTTTTTGCATATTCTACAATCATTGCATTCCATGAGATGACTTCCTATTCCAACTCACATACAGGTATAAGTTTGACTTTTTGTTAAGTAAGAGAATTATTAACACCATTTTTTTTTGTATGAAAGAAAATAGAGGGCTATAAATTTACAAAAGATATTATGTATTGATAGAAAAGTTAATTAATTTTAAAAGTATGTTTCAAGAACAAATGAATACTAGCGTTCTCTTAAATCAAACATTTTTACTTATGTAAAAGAAATTAAAAGTCACATGTAAGTTTACTCATGTAGAAAATTAGAAAAAATAGAGTAATATTTTTTATTTCAATAAATAGATCTAATTATCCTTAAATAGGGACAGATAAAGTGTCTCTTACAAGAGACATGCTTGTACATGACAACTATGATAAACATAACAACCTCCCATACCTTCTATTTTATCATATAATATAGTATGGGGCCACCTATAACAAATAGGTTCCTTAGCAACCCATTCAAAAATGGAGAATACCTCATGTTATTTCCTTCAAAAAGTATATAAATTTATCCTTCTCTCAAACTCATTTGATTACTATTGTCCATTGATATTTATAATAAAATGTATATCCATAAGAAAGGTGAAGCATTTTCCAAGGTCTTTGTAATAAAATACTTAACAAATATCACTAAAGAAATAAAAGCTTTTGTAAATATATTTGCAATAAAAACCTTCACAGTTATCATTAAACAGTGAAGTATTTTGAAAGATCTTTGCCATCAAAACTTTCATATATATCAAAAATAAATTTAAAAAAATGAAACAATAAATTTAAAAAAATGAAACATTTTCAAATATCTTTACAATCAGAACATTTGCATTGGGCGGCTCAAGACAATGTTTTGGTGAACTGGTGAGGGCATGGTCTATGCCGACACTTGATCAGCTACAATTAATTTACCTTCTAACACTAAGTAGTTAATGTGCAGTCCATTCGAATCTATGCAGAGATTTGATTTTATTGCATATATTTAATGTTGTAGATTGAGTGCTGAGGCAGAGGATTCGGAAGTGATAGGTTCAGATGTGGTAGTTGGGATTACAGTCTCCAACAAAACTCAGATGAATTTAAAATAACTTCATAGTTGATAGTAGTGAAAGATAATCTCCTAACAAATTTCAAACCTCAACCACAACTTCGATTTTTTTCCAGGTAGGCAATTCTATACGGTAATAGTTGTGTAAATTCTGAACACATGAAAAGGTGTTGATTCGATCCAGAAAGCTATGACTGCATTGGATAGACGTCGAGTGCATGTCCATCGTTCCATAAAATGTCTCCCAAGGAAATTCGCGTAAATCTAGAATTTCTCTAATGCTAACAGCCAGTTGATTTGGAAAAATTGATTTCAAACATGGTCAATAGAGAGTATGTTCAGGCACAGGAATGTATAGTGCTCTGGTACCATGTAGAAAACTAGAAAGAATAGAACAATCTTTTCCATTTCAAAAAATAGATACATTGATAATTATGCAGAGGTTTCCCTTACAAAAGACATGCCTGTACATGATAATTATGATTAAGATATAGTTCATATTTTTAACAATTCAAATATACAAGCATATTTCTTTGAGGCGTTGCCAAATAATTCATGTCATGAAAAAGAAGAGAAATGGAACAGAGGATTAACGACAAAACCAAATACGCCAATGCCATAAACAAAAAGCACATACCACTAAATATTGGGTTTCAAGAAAACGCAAGTTATTTCTTCTGAATCCGGAAAACATTTCTTGTAAGTTGCATTATATAAGAATCAAAGTCTGCAATATCAAAAATTCAATTTGAATAGACAGAGCGGATAGAGGCTATAGATGGGCGTTCAGATAAAATGAGTCAAAGGACAACATGCCAAGGGAAGCACATTATCATTGAATAAAAGTACGTATTCTTGTAAGGTTTAGCTTTGAATTAAAATATAATCAAGAGTTTGTTTATCTCTCATTACAGAAAATTATGTATTACCTAACCATAATGATACTCAACGGGAAGTGTTTCTAGACAAGAGAAATCTTTCGTTTGAGAACAACTCCAATATAGGGCCATTTAATATAAGAATAATCACTGTTATAGTTGGCCACATCTGGTTTGAGGGATATTGTATTTAAAGAATTAAAAGCACGATTCCTTTCAATGATTGACACTAAGCTCGATCAACCTAGCCTCCTTATAACAATTTTGCTTTCCAACTCAGATGGTTACTTTCACTTTGAAAATAAGAGCAAATGCTTTCTACTTTTAATAGTTGCGTGTTGAAATTACTGGTATACTTAGGTAGAGCTAGGGAGACTATATAAATAAAAGATGACGATTTATAAAAACTAAGTAACACAGGCACAAGAGAAAAAGGTAAGCTATTTTGCAGATAAAAGGCTACTTTGAAAGCAAGATAAGAACATCTTAGCCAACACATGAAGGTTTCTGATCAGAAGAAAATTTGAAAATATTATTATATATTTTCTTAGTTTTTTTATATGATAGTAAATGGCATTTTTAGTCCTTAAAAGTGGGGAAAGAACATGACAAGACATGACATGTTCTTTCAAAATTTCACCTACAACTCTTGAAGACCTTTCCAATGAGTTAAACGGCTCGTAAATGAGTTAAACGGCTCGTAATTTCCAGTCCTATGCAGAAAGTTATGCCTAGTTAAAGTTAGGACAAATTTTATATAGTTTTTTATGAAAAATTACATAGTTTTAGATTTTATTATGTAAATAAACCTGATATGACTGTTGGTTTTTCCATTTTCAAGGAGTTTTCACTTAGGTGTTGTCGTTGGAATTCATAATTCGGATCAATTTCAGCTTTAAAAATTAAATCCTTTTTGAAAAACTAGAAATGAAGCTACTGCAAGTATGCACTGTATGATGTTCATAAAGACATCATCATTATGAACATCATCATGTTTTTAAAGACTATGCAATTGCATGTCTAGTGTTTGAACAGTGGTAAAAAACAAAACACAAAACCAACCCAACCTCCTTGTATGTTTTGGTAGCTCTACCCTGCACAGAAGGCAACAACGCCTTTCTTCCAGGCTTTGAAATGCAGAACAAAGTATCAGAGCAATGTACCAATCTAATCTACAAATGAAAGGCCCAAATCAAATGTCATTAATCTATTGTAAATCTGACTAATTGCAGTGTATGTCAATTAAGGAGCAAGATATAAACTGCCATTGTAACAAGATTTTTTCTTAATGAATTCAGAATATTATATAGAAATTGCCAAAAATGTGGAAAAATGGGTGTCCATGGAAAATTGAAAAAAAGCATGTAAATGAGTAATATCACCAAACAACAAAATGCTAAAATAAAATTAGACGATGCTAAGAACTAGAATGAATAGTACAACATTCTTTACTATTTAAAATGTAAATCAAAAGTGAAGGTGGAAAAGATTTTGCATAGCTCGATGGAACAAGTACCTTCGAAGTATTGTGAATCTTGTAATCTCTACGACAGACTAGAAGTGATTGAAAATCTTAACAAAACACACATTGAAGCCAGTTCAAAAGTGAAACATATTAATATCAACTAGTAACTGAAACGTTAAATAGGACAATAGCCAAGTCTCAAAGGAAGGGGAAAATCAAGCGTAACTGACTAAAAGACAAATCAATGTTATAATATACATGAATTTATTAATGTCCACACAGTTTCAATTTTATTTTCAAATTCGGAATTGAATAGATTAAGTATAATAGAGTAAAAATATTTATTTCGATTCAACACTTACAACCCATTTCATGTCTAAGGTTGTTGATGAGGAAATGGTTGAACATGTCTAGAGAATCCCCCTCAAGATGTTCTGGAGCCCCAATGTCATCCTGAAAGCGGGCATCTTCGCATGGCTGGCAATTCAAAAAAAATTCTAATGGCAAATAGGTTCACAAGAATGGGATATGAAGGACCATCAAGGTGTATACTTTGCAAAGCCCTATTGGAGACAATGGACCACCTCCTCTTGACTTGTCCCTTTGCCTCTAAATGTTGGAGATGGCTCTGTGCAAAATTGGACCTGATCTTAGTTTTGCCAAACGATATTAAGCTTCTATTCCAGAGCTAGCCTCTACACTCAAAAGAGAGCTTGCTGAGCCAAATTATGGAAATTGCTCCCTCATGCTTAATTTGGGAAATCTGGAAAGAAAGGAACCGCAGGCTTTTTGAAGGTAAAGCTAGAAATGAAAAATCAATACTAAATTCAATAGAATCGGCAATAGTGGTTTTAATTAATAGCAGAACATCCTTTGCACTGAATCAGTCCAAAGTTTTCTCCTCATGGGATAGGAAAATTAGTCAAAATTGGCAAGGAATCATTATTCCCTCACCCTCTCACCATAACCGAATTTTGATGGGGCCTCCAAAGGCAACCCAGGCCCCTCCGGAATAGGCTATGTCATCAGAGACCAGTCAGGAGAAACCATCAGGAAAATGGCAAAACCAATCCCTCCGGACACTAATAACATAGCAGAGTTCACCGCTCTACTATTAGGCCTGAAAGACTGCATCAATCATGGAATCAAAAATATTATAGTGGAAGGAGACTCAGAGATAGCAATTAATGCTATCAGGAAGAAGGCAACCCCTAATTGGAGGCTTCAAGCTCTTTTGGAGAGCATTCTAGAAATCTTAAACAGCCTGGATCTCTTTGAGGCAAAACATATTTATAGAGAAGCAAACACAGAGGCGGACGCTCTATCAAAAGTTGCAGCTCTAGGAACCTCTATCCACTGGTGGTCATAGGGATCTTAGTCTTCTGCTATGTTAGATCACCCTAGCTAATATGACTGAACAGATAAGGTTTGAGTCTCAGCGTGCTAGTAGAATGGAGGAATGCATAAATCAAATTCAAAAATTCAAAATCTTACCCTCCTTTTGGTAGTGAACACCAACGGTCATTTTTTATTTCCAAACTAACCACTCTTCTAATTTGGGTTGCAAGGTGGATCTAGGAAAGCCGACTAGACTAATCGACAACATTAATACCGGACCAACGAAAGCCCAACTGGTGAGCACCGCCTCTCTGTCCTTGCATGAGTTGTCCGCAGGCTAATCTTTCCCTCCGCTTTCCTAGGGATTTGGTTTGATATGAGCATTTATTCTCCGCCACCTTCGAGTGAGGTTTAATTGCTCTCATTTTCCCATCTTTGCTCGTTGAGTTGTGCGCCTGCCTTTCTGTAGAAGACCATTTTTGCTTCTCTTTTTCTTTGGCTCAACTGGTTGCAGTTTGGCTCTCCTCTTGCTAGTCCTTGCCTTCGGTCACCATGTCTTCTGAACCCCCTTTCGGCTTTATCATGAGCATCTATCCCAGGCCCGTGTCTTGTTTTGGTGCGGACACCCCCATCTCTCTTGGAGCCTCGACTAAGAAAGTCTCCTTTAGAAAGATCACGGATCTGAGACTCAAGTGTCTGCTTATTCACTCGGACCCTCTAGTTCTTTTAGCAGTCAAATTGATTCTGGGGAGTGCGCACTTGAGTAGAGATGAATACCCAAGAGACAACACCTCCATTTCATCCAGATTTGTGGTGTCACTGCTAGACCAGAAGCTTTCTAAGCAACTAATCTGGAATCTCACTAGGGAACTCTTCCCAGCTGAAACCCTTCTAGAGCTCCAGGAAGTTCTGAATAAGGCCAATCGTGACTCTGGTGCACCCAGACCTAGTGACAGAATCCTTTTTTAACGCTCATGGAACTCTCATCAATGATTAACCATTCGTTCTTGACCTGAAGGATAAAGAATTGAATAGGCATAGGAAGTTTGCTAGTGCAGGGCTGAGCTACCTCAAATGGCGTTTTCTAGGGGAAAATCTGGAGGCTAAAGGGAAAGAGGAAATTCTGTTCCTCTTTGCAAGAATGAATGGCTTCCTACCTATGCTTGTGGAAGAAAGAGAACCTAAGCCTGAATAGAGGTGCAAAGGTAGCTCCGGCAGTGGTTGCAGGGGCAAGGGTCATGGTTGGGGCTCTCCAGCAAGCAAGGGACGAGGCCGCCCAAGAAAGCAACATCCTCAACTGGACATTCCGTCCACAAGCTAGGCTCTCTATAGATACCCTTTTGCTTATCGAATATATAGTTATCCTTGTAAATTTTTATTAGCCTTTATTTTCAATGTAAAAACTCTAAATTCAGGTTGATGAACCTGGATATAATTAGTACTTATGCATACGTTTTTGTTTCTAGACTTAAACCTTAAATGGTTCAAGAAAATGGCTGAACCCTAAGCTTCAAGGCTCTATTTTTGAAGGGCCCTCTGTGATCCTAAGAGCAGAGGTTTTTTGAATTTTTTAAAATACAATGATAATCATATGTATTTACTCAAAATTAATATAAAATGTGACTCTGCCTTTACCGACCAAAAAAAAAAATAATTTTGCTGATACAACTGCCCATAGAAATGATTGCCCATCTGATTACATGATAAAAGCATTAATCTGCATAGAATGGGTGGCTAGTTTTGATACACATCATTTTTCCCAGAATAGGATCAAGTAACTATGCAAAGGAAGCCTGGAAAATCATCCAAATAAATTGCAAATGCACTTGTAAAGATAGATTAGTGAAGCTTCAGATGTGCACTGGTAAAGCTAGATTAGTGAAGCTTCAGATGCTTTGAAGAGATTTTGAGACTCTCGAGAGGAAGGATAGTGAGTTCATTATTTTTTTTCATACAAGTCTTTGATTTGATAAACTAGTTGAGGAAAAATGGTGAAACCATGGAAGAGGTGAGGATTGTAGATAAATTCCTTAGAAGTCTGCAATCAAAGTTTTATGCAATTATTCATTACCATTCGAAGAAAATTTGATTTTAAGTTAAAAATTCCAACACTCTCCCTTTGTCCTCAGTCAACAAACACGATCATTCTTGATTCAAGTGTCCTGAGTCAACAAACACGATCATTCTTGATTCAAATCAACTATGCAAAATGTTTTTCATAGGCACTCAACACTATACCTGCTCAATAGCCTGGTGAAAATCTCTACTAGTTGATCCTCATAGCTGCAATTTTCTTTTTATTTTACTATTTTCTACTAACTCTCCAATAAAATAATACCTAATTTCAATGTGCTTTCTTCTTCCATTTCCATCAAAACTATTGAAAAAAGAATGTCACAATCAATTATGGTTTCATCCTCTTGTTATTCTTTAAAATCTACTATTCTGAAAAAAAAAATGGCCTCTATCAAGGCCGCTTCAATCAAACTCAATGCTTTAGCACCTTTCCTCATTCTCTCCCTTGTCTAGGTCTTATGACAGTTTGTGACGGGCTGTAAACTGAGGTGATGAACCCACTGACCACAAGCTGCCACAAATTGTGACAGTTTTGTGTGTGGTTTTTTTAGCTGAAAGTGATGTGGGGTTTAGATATATGTTTATTTCGAATGTTGAAGTCCCTTATATAAAAAGTGGTGTTGCAGACATCTATACATTCGAATTTGTTTCTATAAAAGAAAATTACAACAATTAAAATTTAAATTGGAATGGTAACAAATTAAGGTTATATGAATCTTTATTGCAGAAATCACATTTGATCTTTAATTTGATTACATGGCATTTATTATTAAAAACAATAAATAAAGATTTATCTATACTTCTATTGATAAATACCATTTGAAATTCTTTATATAAGAACTTTTGTCTTAAAGAACTTTTATGGATCGTTATGTGTGTTCTTGCATGAGCTTCACAAAGTTCGAGTTGAGTTTTGATATTCTCCCGTACTTAAGGGTGGTAGCTTCAATATGCATTCTTTCTCGATATTAATTTAAATAAAGAGATTAAATTACAAGGTTAAAATTAATAAATTAAAAAAATTGATTATGTTTTTTTTCTTAATGGGTAATACAAAATTAGAATACTAAGGAGTTGGATCAAAGTAACAAAAAGTCTATTTTTAATTAAAAAATGATATTTGGGATATTTGAGTTGTAAATGCTTATAGTCTACAAGTGTTATTTTATTAATGAAAATCACCTTCAATATTAATTTACATGAATTCAAAAATTTATTTTGGTCTTAAAATAGATTATAAATTTCCTAGTGTTAATTTAGATCCCTTCATAGATTTCTCTATGTTTTTATGTAAAAATGGTGATATTTTTATTGGGTTGCTATATTGTTTTCATGCTTAAAAATATTAGTATCTTTGATGTGTACTCTTTTTCTATATTTTCTAGGAAGATAGTGTTAAAATTATAGTGTTAAAATTACAACTAGTTTCACCTATTGCAATGACACATCTAGCTAACCAAAAACATTAAAAGGGTTCATTTATAAAAGACACCATTTCATATAAGTTCTCTTAGATGTAAGTACATGATGTAAATATGGAATAAAATGGAAATCTAGTGGAAAGAGGTCTTAGATATAATAAATATTGTATAAGAGATGTACATAACATAATATATGTTTAGTATAACATATTATAAGTTGATTTGAGTCATGTGTAATATATATTTTGATACAATGAACATGTGAATAGTTATAAGTTATTTATATACTTATTTTTCCTTATTTTGATCTTCTATAACTCACCAGATAAGCTCTAACCTTCGTCTTATTGCTAATTTAGATAGAAATATAATTTTTTAATAGATTCAAGTCCAAATCCTATGTTTGTGTCCATTATTGTAAATGCTAACTTTAAGAAATTCACACCCATTAAAAAATATGAAATATTAGCAATTTTTTCTTTTCTTTTTTTAAGAAAGAAGCTCTATTGGTGAGTCTTTCTCATTGTTTCACAAGAATTATTAATTTTATTAAATTTTTTCTTTTACATCAGAAATTTTTTCTAAAAAACTTAGCAAATGTTGGTATGGAAAAGTAGGGACTCAAGGGTGGAAATCTTTAATGGATGTAAGGGATAGGCTATGTAATATTTAGTTCATACCATTAGTTAAAAATTATAATCTAATGACCCTCTTTTTATTCTATGAGGTAAAATGTACCCACATTTTGTAATGTTCATGGTCCCTGAAAGTGCTTTTAAATTGTTGATCTCCACTAAGATAAATTATCTATAAATAATTTTGAGCTCCATGAACACTAGAAATAATGGGTAAATTTTACATCACATTATACAATGCCATCTATTATATTATATTTTATATCAATGTTGAAAATTAAAGTTTGGTGACATGGCCCTAAAAAAGTTAATTATCACAAGATATAATTGGGATATAAATGTTAAAAATGTTAAGAAAGATGTTACAAAAGGATATAAATGGTTAGAGAACTCAATTTAGAATATGCTATCTAAGAATTGGTGTTATAGAACATGATGATCATTTAAATGAATAAGAAGAGTTAAATTGCACTAAATTGGTTGAAACTAAGACTATTGAAGAGAAATATGGCCGAACATTAGAAGAGATGAGCATTAATCAATGTCCCAAGGGGCTTGCAATGGAACCTAAAACTTCTAAGGAACCTATTACATATTTTAGTATCATAAATTCTATTTGCATACAATTTCATAGTCATTTGGGCCTCCCATTAGTGTTTTTGCCTTGTATGCCTTAATTATGCTTGATTTTGCTTAAACTGTTGGCAATATGGATGAATTGATTATGTGTTACGTTGATGTTTTTTCATTGATGTCAACACTATCTGTTTTGGTTACCGGTAGAAGATCTTATGTTACTGGTAAGGGTTTAAGGTTTTACCAGCAGAGCTTTTACTGACAATCTTTGACAAAATGCATAAGTGGTGTCGCTGCGGCTTCTAGATGGAATTCAGGATGCAGAAGGTGATCCTTAATCATGCCTCAACTGATTGGAGACATCACTTTCCCGTGGTGGATCCAGATTAGGTTCGGTACCTATCTAGGTTATGGACCGGTATCATGTTAACCTATTCTCTACACGTTACCGGGATGATTTATGGATTTCTTATTGTTGTTTTGATCTAAAACCGCCATGCAATATCATTGTAATATGGATGTATGTAATGATCTTATTGTAATATCTTTTAGTTGGGTGACCTAATTGGTTTAGGCCTTAGGGTTTGTATAAATTGATGTAATATCTCATTGTAGATCATGTGTCATGGTTGTGGAATGAAATATCATTTGTGAAGGAGATTTGGTCGATCATTGGTGATTGAATTGGGTTTAAGTAAGAGGTCAAAGACCAATAGTATTGAGCTTAACCAAGATTGTAATCAAGCATGGTAGATGCTATCTCTGGCAGTTCATTCTTTTGGATTATTGTCCAATTATCTTGAGGTGGTTATAACCTCTCTATAGTCAGTGAAACTCTTTCGTAATGAGAAGTATGCTCTAGGCAGTGTGCCTTCCTACATGTGTAGACCCCTCATTGTATCACATGCTTTCTATAGAAGTATCATCTGACTGTGGATAGGCTTCCCATTGTGGTTTTTACCTTTATCGGGTTTTCCACGTACAAATCATGGTGTTATGTGTTGTCCACCGATTATCCTAACAATTGGTATCAGAGCTTTAGTCCTCTTTTGCACAAGCTTAATCGCTTGAGGTAGATCGTATGGTAGCTAATATTTCAAAGCCACTGGCAACTATTTTCAGAAGAGAAATCCCTAAGCTTGATGGAACAAATTATGGGACATGGAAAATCTGAATGGAGAATCATCTTATATGTCTTGGCAAGGATATTTAGGAGATCATTGAGAAAGGATATACACCTTATAATCCAGCATCTGGCAATCCTGCTCCTACAGACCTGGACAAGAATATTGAAAATGATTGTAGAACTAGAGAAGCCCTCTTGTGTGCACTTCCTTATCAGCAAATCATGGGATTGACTGATAAATCATCGGCAAAGGTTATGTGGGATAAATTAAAAACTTTGAATGAAGGTGATCCTACTATCAAAATTGCTAAACTTGATGGTTAGCGAGTAAGGTATGAGAACTTGAAGATGGAAGATAATGAAAGAATTACTACATTTATGGAAAGAGTAAATGAGATTGTCATGGGAATTCAATGTTGTGGAGGATTGCTAAGTGAAGATGAAATAGTTTCCAAAGTCTTGAGAGCCCTTCCACCATCTTACAAGATGAAGGCAATTGCAATTAATGAACTGAAAACAATGACAAACACACAGAGACATTTTGATTGGGAAATTATCTGCTTTTGAGCTTGAAGAATTTGGACCTTTTGGAGTTAGAAAGTTTGAACTTTCTTTTCATGCATCATCATCTACTGGAAAAAGTGATTGGAAAGCCTTATATGCAAAAGAATTGGAAGATATAAGGAAAGATGATGAAGAATTTGAGCAACTTGAAGCCTCATTTGCTAGAAGAGTACCTAAAGGACCGACAGGAAGTAAGTTTGAAGGAAAAGTACCTTTTAAATGTTTTGCATGTAATATGATTGGTCATTTTGCATCTAGATGTTCTGAAGGGAATGCAAGATTTGAAGAAAGAGTTAATAAATCATTTAAGTCTAATTAGAACAGATATAGGTTCCAAAAAAGTAAACAATGCTACATAACATATGAGGAAGAAGTGATGACTCTAAGGATGAACCAACAACAAACTCTTCTAGTGGATCCAACAATGGAAAGGAATGGGTGATCTATGCTTTAAAAGAAGATGAATTGGAACTGGATATCATGAATGAAGAAAAGGCCCTGGAAGCAGACAAGGATGAATAGGTAGTTGATAGTGGATGCTCACATCATATGACTGGAGATAAAAGAAAGTTTATGTCCCTGCAAGAATACAATGGCAGTCAAGTCAAATTTGGAGATGACAAAGCATGTATGATCAAAGGTAGAGGTATTATTTCTTTGGATGGTAAGCATAATACTAATAATGTTTATAATGTAGAAGGTTTAAAGCATAGTCTTTTAAGTGTTGGTCAATTTAAAGATAGAAAATGCAAAATCATTAACAAAACTGGTTTGGAAATTACAACTGGTACTCAAACTGGAGGTAATATCTTTAATCACTTGAACACTGGTAATAAGACACATTTGATTGCCCAGATTGATGAGAGTTGGTTATGGCATACGAGGTTGTGTCAAGTTAATTTTGATTGTATTGTTAAGATCAATTCAACAAAGGTAGTTAGACATATACCTAAGATTATAAAGCCTCATATTCTGGCATGTAAGGAATGTCAATTGGGAAAGCAAGTTAGAAATTTATTTAAGAGAATACATGATAAATCTAATGATGTGCTTGATTTGATTCACATTGACTTATGTGGTCCAACAAGGAGTAGAAGCTTTCAAGGTGATAGGTATTTCATGTTGATAATTGATGATTATTCTAGAATATATGGGTGAATTTTCTTAGGGAGAAGTTTGAAGCTTTTGAGAAATTCAAGATCTTTTAAAAAAAGGTGGAAATAGAAACTGGATTGAAAATCAAATGTCTGAGATCAGATCAAGGTAGTGAGTTTACTTCTCATGAATTTAATAGTTGTTGTGAGACAAATGGAATTAGGAGACAACTATCTATACCCCGGACTCCTCAGTAGAATAGAGTAGTGGAAAGGAAGAATAGAACGATTTTGGATGCAGAAAGAACCATGATGATGCAAGTCAAATTGCCTCACATTTACTGGAGAGAAGAAGTGAGTACAACAGTCTACACATTCAATGAAGTTCACATCAAAGCTGAAACCGGTAAGACCCCTTATGAATTATGGTTTGGATATACACCTACTGTTAAATTATTCAGAATTTTTGGAAGCAAATGTTATATCAAAAGGGATGATTCAATTAGGAAGTTTGATCCTATATGTGATGAAGGGATATTTCTTGGATATTCAATTCAAAGTAAAGCATATAGATTTTATAAAAAAAAGATTGCAAAAAATTGTGGAGAGCACTAATGTGAAAGTGGATGAGCAATACATAAATCAATCTATATCAGATGACAGGGAACCAGTAGTGGAAATGATCATAATGGAACTGACAATGCCTCAACTGGTACAAGACATTGAAACAATGACACCAGTACAATTAGAAAATTCAACTTTGACTGATGATCAGAATAGTGAACCTAAAGTTCAGAAGACACCAAGGTATGTAAGGTTAAATCATTTTGAAGATCAAATCACTCAAGATAGGAACAAGGGAGTTATGACAAGAAGAAGACTGAAATATGAAGAGGTATGTCTTATTTCTCAAATTGAACCAACATCTGTTATTGAAGCTTGTAAAGATAAACATTGGTTAAAGGCTATGGAAGATGAATTAGATCAAATAGAGAAGAATAAGAATTGGACTTTAGTTCCTTGATGTAAAAATAGGAATGTTATTGGAAATAAATGGGTTTTCAGAAATAAACTAAATGAGGATGGTCAAGTTGTAAGAAACAAAGATAGACTAGTTTGTAAATGATATTCTCAAATGGAAGGAATTGATTATGTTGAGATATTTGCACCTATAGCTAGAATTGTAGTTGTTAGACTATTTCTTGCCTCTGTAGATTATAAGAACTATAAGGCCTATCAAATGGATGTTAAATGTGCATTCTTGAATGGCGAACTTAAGGAAGAGGTATACATTAAGCATCCTGATGGATTTTTAGTAATAGATGATAAATATATAGTTTACAGGTTAAGGAAAGCATTATATGGATTGAAACAAGCTCGTAGAGCCTGGTATGCAAGGTTGGATAAATATTTTTTGAAGCTTGGTTTTACTAAAGGCAGTGCAGACAATAATTTATATTATAAGATCACTTATGATTATATTCTCATTATTGAAGTATTTGTTGATGATATCATTTTTGGAGGTGAAGACAAATTGTGCATGAAATTCTCTAATAATATGAAGAATGAATTTGAAATGTCCATGATTGGTGAGATGAGATTATTCTTAGGTTTACAGATCGCTCAAACTGACAAAGACATATTTATCTATCAAACTAAGTATCTAAGGAAATTGTTGAAGAAGTTTAGTATGGATAATTCCAAACTGGTAAGTACTCCTATGGTGACAAGTGAGAAATTATCTATCAAAGACACATCTGCACTGGTAATTTCAACAAGGTATAAGTCTATGATTGGTATCTTGTTATATCTAACTCAGACTAGACCAGATATTATGAATACAACTCAAATTGGGCAGGAGATACTTATGATAGGAAGAGCACTTTTGGTGGAGATTTCTTTCTTGGAAAGAAATTAGTTTCATGGATTAGAAAAACATAGTCATGCATTTCTTTATCTATTGTAGAAGCTGAATATGTTGCACCAACAACTAATTACACTCAAGTATTATAGATGAAGCAAATGTTGAAGGATATCAAGGTAAATTGTAGTGAACTGTTAGTTATCTACTGTGATAACTCTGCAACTATTAGCATGTCTATGAATCTGGTATTTCAAATGAATAACTTAACAATCAACCCATAACATGAACAAAAGGATTTTTCATGGGAAAACCCAAATGGGAAAAACTAAAGTGGGAATTGGTACCCACAAAATATTGCAATCTTTCGAAATGTAGCCCAATAGGAGCCTAGCCCGTTTAGGAGCTTTACAACAATGCTCGGTTAAGAGAAGACCTTGTTAGGAGTCACTCGGTCAAGGGATTGTACACCTTGTTAGGAGTAACCTCGCTGGAAGATTTAAACTCAAGTTCTTGAGCTACCCAGTTAAGGGGTTTATACAATCAGGCCTGTCAAGACCTACCCAGTTAAGACATTTTAATGTTGTTGTAACTGTTAGGAAACAACAGATAAAATGATTAGGACTTGGCACTTCATAGCTTGCTATAACAGATCCTTGTTAGCTCCAATCTGCTTCTCTCATCTAGACATCTCAATCTATTTTGACACACACATACTTCTTTGATTATCGACACACTCAACCTTCTCAAAGTCAACCTAAATACATTTTACAATTAGGTCAGTTACAAAACCCTAACCTACAATGAATCTAACTCATAGATCATATCAGATCATTATAAATTATTACAGATCATTACAACAAATTACAATACAACTACAATCGTTGAAGGATCATAACTAATCACTGCACATCAATCTGATAAGATGTCAAACCTTCATCACATTCTACTAAGCACTTCACTGCTTCCCAATTTTCATCCTTGAATGCACCAAAAAAGCATCTTATATTTTCACACAGATAGTGACACATCATCATCAACATATGAACATGAAAAGAATAATCACCAAACCATAAATCATCAGCGGTCAATGATCTTGAAATTGGTTCTCAAACCCTAGTTGATTGTACAATAGTCAATTAGAAACTTGACTTCTAGTTCTCCAAACATGATGCGGTTCAAGTCATAGACTCATTATGATGTCATAAAAACACATTCCAAACTACAACACTTGGCTCAACATGGATCACTACCACAACCATCTCCTTCTTTGATCCTGCTTACCAGTTCACTGATACTTAGATGTTTTTCACATCTAGTGTCACCATCAATGCCAAAGGGGGAGATTGTTGGCAATATAGATGAATTGATTATGTGTTGCATTGATTTTTGGTCATTTATATCAACACTATCTATTTTGGTTACTGGTAGGAGATCTTGTGTTACCAGTAAGGATTTAAGGTTTTACCGACAGACCTTTTACCAGAGAATATTTGACAAAATGAATAAGTGGCATTGGTGTGGCTTCTAGATGGAATTCAGGATACAGAAGGTGATTCTTGATCGTTCCTTAATTGATTGGAAACATTGCTTTGGCCTGGTGGACCCAGATTACATCTGGTACCTATCTAGGTTATGGCATATCATTGTAATATGGATGTATGTAATGATCTTATTGTAATATCTTTTAAGTGGGTGATCTAATTGGTTTAGGGCTTATGGTTTGTATAAATTGATGTTAAATCTCATTCTAGATCATGCGTCATGGTTGTGGAATGAAATATCATATGCAAAGGAGATTTGGTTGATCATAGGTGATCGAATTGGGTTTAAGTAAGAGGTCAAAGGCCTCTGGTATTGAGCTTAACTAGGATTGTAATCAGGCTTGGTAGATGCTATCTCTGGCAGTTCATTCTTCTAGATTGTTGTCCAATTATCTTCAGGTGGTTATAACCTCTTTATAGTCAGTGAGACTCTATTGTAATGAGATGTACGCTTTAGACAGTGTGCAGACCCCTCATTGTATCAAATAATTTTTGTAGAAGTATCCTTTGACTATGGGTAGGCTTCCCACCATGTTTTTTCCCTTTACCAGGTTTTCCATGTACAAATCATGGTGTTATGTGTTGTCCACTATTTATCCTAACATACACCTATGCCAAATATATGATCCTCATTCTATTTGTACATTTATGAACCTATGTTTAACCCAAATAGAATAGAATTGGGTTCCTAATTCCCTTCTTGTCTTGGACTAGGGCATCTAACATCATTTTATAGATCAAAAGGGTGACCCCTTTAATGGTAATGTTTTTGAGAAATAATTATTTTCTAAAGTTAGATCTTTTTATAATTTTAAACATGTTTCATGAAGATATATGTAAAAGGAAGTCTTATCTACTAATTTGAGACACCTCTCCATAGGTTTCCAATTACAATTCTTTAAGAGAAATTCAAATTCAAGTATGTAATCAATAAAGTTGTTAATGTGAGGATCCTATTAAGACTAAGAGGGTGGGGGAGGGGGTCAATCAGTGATAACAACAAACTGAAACTTTTCACCAATCTTTAAAATACTTCACAAAATAGTTCATAACCAGTACCGATAGCTGATCTAACAATCACTTAATGCAAATTTACCAAACTAATACCAGTAGTAACTTAAGTGTTCATCACTAAGAAAATAGACTAAAAGCATCAAATGCATAACTTAACAATCAATCCATAACATGACCAGAAGGATTTTTCATGTGAAAAACCAAATGGGAAAAACCACAGTGGGAGTTGGTACCCACAAAATATTGCATTCTTTCAGAATGTGCCCCGTTAGGAGCCGTGCCCAGTTAGGAGCTTTACAACAATGTCTGATTAAGAGAAGACCATGTTAGGAGTCACCTGGTCAAGGGATTTTACACCTTAACTTTGTTAGAATCTTTACTCTGTTAGGAGTAACCTCACTGGAGGATTTAAACTCAAGTTGTTGAGCTACCCGGTTAAGGGATTTATACAATCAGGCCTGTCGGGACCTACTCGATTAAGAGATTTTAATGCTGTTGCAAATGTTAGGAAATAATAGATAAAATGATTTGGACTCGGCACTTCATAGCTTTCTATAATAGATCCTTGTCAGCTCCAATCTGCTTCTCTCATGCATACATCTCAATCTTGTTTGACACACACATACTTCTCTAATTAGCGACACACTCAGCCTTCTCAAAGTTGACCTAAATACATTTTACAATTAGGTTGGTTAGGAAACCCTAACCTACAATGAATCTACCTCATAGATTATATCAGATCATTACAAATTATTACTGATCATTACAACAAACTACAATACAATTACAGTCGTTGAAGGATCATAACTCATCACCGCACATCGATCTGATACGATGTCAAACCCTCATCACATTCTGCTAAGAACTTCACTGCTTCCCAAGAAATTTGATCCTTGAACGCACCAAAAAAGCATCTTATCTTTTCACATGGATACTGACACGTCATCATCAACTTATGAACATGAAAAGAATTACCACCAAACCATAAATCATCATCGGTCAATGATCCTGATACTGGCTCTCAAACCTTAACTGATTTTACAACAGTCAATTAGAAACTTCACTTCCAGTTCTCCAAACATGATGCAGTTCAAGTCATAGACTCATTATGTTGTCATAAGAACACATTCCAAACCACAACACCTCACTCAACATGGATCACTACCACAACCATCTCCTTCTCTGTTCTTGCTTACCGGTTTACTGCTACTTAGCATTTTTGCTATCCAAATTAATCCAATTTAATCCATTACTGGTTAGACTTAACCAGTAGACATAGATGAAATACCAAGCATAAAAAAACATGGATAAATATGGTTTCCACCAATGACAACACAAATAACTTATCATCACCAAAAATCCATTAATATATCATCACCAATAGTCCATGAATATATCATCATCAACATTCCTTTATTGGTACACCATCATCTCCATCAGTTATGCTGACATGCCAACAATCTCCCTCTTTGGCATTGATGGAAACACCAAAAAATACAACACCAAAATCTCATCATGAAACCTGTTATATCATTGTTCGGTCATTAGCCATCAATCATTTTCTCTTTATGCTTCTCCCCATGACTGTTACATTTCTTCTCCAACTCAGCTGCTCCCCCTAAGGAGTAGCACACTTCTCATCAATGCACAGTGAAAGATGCTTCAATAGCATCCTAGTTGATCTTGGGTAGGGGTATAACACCTAAATTACGTCTGAGATATTCAAAGGTAGCCTTATGCAATGGCTTAGTGAATATATCATCCAACTGCTCTTTTCTAGATACATGCTCCACTCTCACTTTCTTTTCCTATACTCTTTCTCTCAGAAAGTTATACTTCAATTCAATATGTTTAGTCCTTGCATGTAGTACTAGGTTCTTAGAAATGTTTATAGCACTCTAGTGTTATCACAATATATAATCATCAGTTCTGTTATATCATTCTTGAAACCTTCCAAGACATGTCTCATCCATATGGCCTATGTACAATTCATTGATGCAGCTACATATTATGCTTTAGCTGAGGACTAAGATATACAATTTTATTTCTTACTAGTCCAAGATACTATTCTGCCACCTAGAAAGAATGCACCACTAGTTGTGTTCTTTCACTCATCTACGTTCTCTACCCAATCAACATTAGTGAATACCTGCAAATAAAAATTGCCTTTGTATGGATACCATAATCCATAATCAACTGTCCCTCTAAGATATCTAAATATCCTCTTTAGAGCTATCATATGTGTATCCTTAGGGCTCTTCTGAAATCTTGATACTAAACCAATTGCATGGGCAATATCCGATCTACTATGAACAACATAGTGCAATTTTCCAATCACGGACCTCTATTCTTTTTTATCCACAGAGGGTGAATCATCGTCTTTTGACAATCTGCGGCTGGTAACCATAGTTGTTATAACTAGTTTACACTCTTCCATTCCAAAGGTCTTTAACACTTCCTTTAGATACTTGGACTGACAGATAAAAATAACACCTTTTAGCTCTTGGACCTACAATCCAATGAGGATTTGTATCTCACCTATAAGAGACATCTGAAATTCTTCTTCATCTCATCTACAAAAGTCATACTCATATCATCATTTCCACCAAATATAATGTCATCAACAAATACTTCTGCAATCAACCTCTTGTCTCCTTCAGTATTCAAATAAATATTGCTATCCTCACCGGTTCTCTAGAATCCTATCTTTATTAGATGTGCATGAAGTCTTTCAAACAATGCCCTTGGTTCTTGCTTCAATCCATATAATGCCTTATATAGTTTACATACCATATCCTTATCTTCGGTCAATGCAAACCCATCTGGTTGTTCAATATACACCTCTTCTTCAAGAATACCATTTAGAAATTCTAACTTAACATCCATTTGAGACTTTAAAGCCTTTAAAAGCTGCAAATGCAAGTAGCATCCAAACTCCTTCAAGCCTATCAACCAGTGCAAAGGTCTCTCCATAATCTTCACCTTCTTCTTGTGCATACCCTTTGCATACTAGTCTTTCTTTGTTTCTAACAACTTCTCCATCTCCATTCAACTTGTTTCTAAATACCCATTTTGTACCAATCACATTTTTATCATTAGGTCTAGGAACAAGTAAACATGTATTTTTTTTCCCAATCTGATCAAGTTCTTAATTCATTGCATTTAACCAGTCATCATCCTTAAGAGTTTCTCTAACTGTCTTCAGTTCAACTGTAGAAATCATACGAGATTTATCTAATTTTCCTTCTAGTTTGTACTCCAGCATTGTTGTCACCTATGATCTGGTCTTCAAAATGATTTAGCCTTACATATCAAGGAATTACCTATCCCAGTTCAACAACCTCTTCTTGTTCTTCATCTTCTTCATCTACTGGTTGAGCATCTTCCACTGCACTGTTTAGCTCAACATCTTTCTATACATCTAGTTCAATAAACACAAGTTTTTGTTCATCATCAGACTTATCAGGAATTTCATCAACCTTTACATTCACACTCTCCATAATCTTCTTTGTCCTTTTGGTGTAACACTTGAAAGCTTTTCTCTTAATGGAGTAGCCGTGAAATGTTTCTTCATCACTCTTAGCATCAAATTTACCAGTATAATCATCTCTTTTTATAAAACATCTACTACCAAAAACTTTGAAGTAACTAACACTAGGAGCTCTACTATACCGTAACTCATAAGGTGTCTTATCATTACCTTTCTTAACTAGTACCCTGTTCAATTCATAAAATAAAGTACTAACTACTTCTCTCCAAAACATCTTAGGTAGATCTCCCTATATGAGCATAGTCCTTGCAGCTTCAACAATGGTCTGGTTTCTCCTTTCCACAGTTCCATTATGTTGTGGTGTCCTTGGAGAAGAGAACTGCCTCTTAATTCCATTTTCATCACAATATCTCACAAAATCATTAGATGTAAACTCTCCACCCCGGTCAGATCTCAGGAACTTAAGATTGCTACCAGTTTCCTTTTCTTCTAAGGCCTTGAATGCCTTGAACTTGCTGAAAGTATCAGAGTTTTCATTCAAAAAAGTAACCCACATCATTCTAGAAAAATGATCAATAAATATCATGAAATACTTGTCACCATAAAAATTTCTAGTCCTCATAGGACCACATAAGTCAGTGTGCACCGAATCTAGAATATGCTGAGAAGAAAAATATTTGCTCTTAAAAAAAGGTGTAGTCATCTTACCCAACTGACATTCTTTACACAACACATTGTCTGTTTTAACAAGTTGTGGCATACCTCTCACCATACTAGATTTATTGTCCTTAATCACATTATCAAAGTTCACATGAAAAAACCTTCTATGCCATAACCAACTATCTTCAACCTTAGCAACCAAACAACTATTCACATTAGCATTTAGATGCAATAAGTTACCTTTAGTTTTCTTACCAGTAGCAATCAGTTTTCCTTTGCATCCTAAGATCCTGCAAACTCCATTATTAAACTTAAGATGATAACCTTTGTCATTCAACTGACCAACACTCAACAAGTTATGGTTTAATCCTTCAACCCAAAATACATCATCAACATTACTTGTACCATTCAAAGATGTAGAACATTTACCTTTAACCATACAAGGTGAATTGTTTCCAAATCTTACTACACCACCATCAAATTCTTTAAGAGAAATAAACTTGTTCTTATCACTGGTCATGTGGTGTGAGCAACCACTATCAATAATCCATTCATCATTATTGTCAATGCGAGATACTAAAGCCTTCTTATCAGATAGATCTTCCATATTAACAATAAAGACAATCTCCTCATTTTCTTCATCCCCATATTCCTCATCAGTGGAACCTTCATCAACTACAACATAACATTGTTTCTTTCCTTTTCCCTTATATTTTATAAACTTTTCCTTTTAATCATTATTAGGATAGTGTCCAACAATGTGTCTTATCTGTTTACAAGAAAAACATTTAAGAGGCAACTTACCTTTGTACTTACCAGTGCCTCTAGGAAGTCTTTTAGCCAATAGAGCTTCAAACTCCATCAGATTACCTTCATCATCCAAATCAGCTTTACTACCGCCAAGATGACTTGACCTGTATTCATGACTTTGACAAACAACTTTTCCTTTCCTTACCAGTACACTAGATACATCTACCTTAAAAGAAGATTTTTTCTTAGGTACACTATTATCAAAACTATTTAACTCAAAGGCAATGAGCTTACCAATCAAAGAATCAACAATAACCTTATCCTTAGTAACTGACCTCAACTCTTGAATAGCAGACACTCTGATGGCATAGGTAGGCACTAGGGTTCTAAGTATCTTACTCATAACAATGTCTTCTTCTATAGTACCACTGACACTTGATTCCACCGACAACTTCTTTAATCCTCTGTCCATACTAAGTAAAATTTTCACCTTAAATCATTCTCATATCATCAAACTTTCCTCTAAGACTCTCTTCTTTAGCCTTTTGAACATTCTTATCACCACCATAAATTAATTCTAACTTCTCCCAAAATTAAAAAAGCAATCTCTAAACCATGGACATCAATATATTTAGTATCAGCTAGTGTACTTGCTATAGCTTCCAATGCTTGAATGTTTTCTTGCTGCTCCTTGAATTGATCTGTAGTTAGAGGACCTGCAAGAGCTACATACTGAGTAATAGCATGCTGCGAAAATTGAGCACCCATACCTTTGATATATATCTTCATTCTATCACTCCATATCTGGTAGTTTTTATTAGTGAATTTGGGACCCTCCTTCATCATCTTTCTTGGATTTTTTCCTCAAGCGGTTAATCTTCTACACAAAGAGGACCTAACGCTCTGATACTGATTATTAATGTGAGGATATAGATAACACTGAGAGGGGGGTGAATTGTGATAATAGTAAACTAAAAATTTTCACCAATCTGAAGAATACTTCACAAAACAATTCATAACCAATATCAGTAGTTGATCTAACAATCACCTACTGTAGAACTACCAAACTAATATCGGTAGCAACTTGAGTGTTCATCACTAAGAAGATATAGTAAAGACATCAAATGCATAACTTGACAATCAATCCAATAAATGAACACAAGGATTTTTCATGTGGAAACCCAAATGGGAAAAACCACGGTGGGAATTGATTTTGCACTCTTTTTGGAATGCGCCCTGTTAGGAACCTAGCCTGGTTAGGAGCTTTACAACAATGCCTAGTTAGGAGAAGACCCTATTAGGAGTCACCTGGTCAAGGTATTTTACACCTTAGCTCTGTTAGAAGCTTTACCCTATTAGGAGTAACCTCGCTGGAGGATTTAAACTCAAGTTGTTGAGCTTCTTGGTTAACGGATTTATACTATCAAGACCTACCCGGTTAAGGGATTTTAATGCTACTGCAACTGTTAGGAAACAACACATAAATTGATCTGGACTCAACACTTCATAGCTTGCTATAACAGATCCTTGTCACCTACAATCTTCTTCTCTCATGCAAACATCTCAATCTGTTTCGACACATACATACACACTTCTCTGATTACCAACACACTCAACCTTCTCAAAGTTGACCTAGATACATTTTACAATTAGGTCAATTACAAAACCCTAACCTACAATGAATGTACATCATAGATCATATCAGATCATTATAAATCATTACAAATCATCATACACATCATTACAATAAACTAAAATACAATTATAGTTGTTGAATGATCATAACTCATTACCACACATTGATTTGATAAGCTCTCAAACCCTCATCACATTCTGCTAAGCACTTTGTTGCTTCCCAAGAAATTTAATTCTTGAACATTCCAAAACAACATCTTTTCTTTTCACACAAATTCTGACACATCATCATCAACTTATGAACATGAAAATAATCACTGCCAAACCATAAATCATCACCAATCAATGATCTTGATATCGATTGTCAAACCATAGATAATTGTACAATAGTGCATTAGAAACTTGACTTCCGGTTCTCCAAACATGGTGTGGTTAAGGTCATAGACTCATTATGATGTCATAAGCACACATTCCAAACCACAACACTTGACTCAACACGGATCACTACCGCAACCATCTCCTTCTTTGTTCTGTTTTATCGGTTTACTACTACTTAGCAGTTTTTCTATCCAACTCAGTCCAATTCAATCTATTATCGGTTAGAATTAATTAGTAGACTTAGATGACATAGAAAGCATAAAAAAACATGGACAAATATGGTTGCCATCAATGACAACACAAATAACTAATCATCATATCATAGTTATATCATCACGAGCAGTCCATTAATATATCATCACCAATAGTCCATCAATATATCATCATCAACACTCCTTTATCGATACAGCATCATCTCCATCAATTATGTCGACATTCCAAGAAAAGAATCATTAGAGTAGTGAAGGAGAGGTCAAGTATTTATTTTTTGTTGAGTCATTCAAGGTGGCATCAATGCTCAAGTTCTTATGAAAACATCCATGAATCTCAACATGACTTCATCAACCTTTGGAAAATGTTTCTTAGCCATAGTGTCTATCATTTATGAGTGCATATTTTAGACAAAAATTCCTCTCTTCTTCACATTTATAGTTCTATACTTAATGTTTGCATATATGTATTTTATTGACTGGAATAAAATACATGTGTCTCACACAACAAGCCATGAGACTGAAGAAAAAAATGGACTTGCTCATGATGGAGAGTTTGAAACGGCCCGTGCTTGGTTCTCCCGCATATTCCTTTGCATGCCCCCTTGTGGTGATTATTCTGTTGGATTTGTTAGGGAAGATGGTCCCTCATGGGCATTAGTGGCCACTAGGGGCGCTCACCAAGACATTAAATGTTGTTCTGCTAGGGTTCCTTCTTCATGCAAAGGGGTTGGGAGAGGGTTTATCTTTGTCTCCTGTGTCATTTTTTTTAACGTGCATAAGGATTCTAAATAGGAAATTGTGAATAATGTGAAGGTCTTCATGGAGCATAGTGCTATCTATAGATTCAAGGGTATTTGGCCAAGCCTCTTGGAGCTACACAAATGGATTTCCTAGCACTGGGATCCCTTCATTTATCATACAGTTCACATATTCCCTATGGCTAAAGGTTTCTTTGTTGCTAAATTTGAGGATGCTAATGACAAAAGAAAAATCCCTGTAAAAGTTTTTTCTATGAGAAAGATAATATGCCGGTGTTGGGCAACCTTGGCACTCTGATTTTAATCCCTTTCAGAGATGTTCAACAAAATTCTAATATGGGTTAGGCTTCCTTACCTTCCTCTACACTTGTGGATTGATTCTCTCTTTGAGGAAATTGGTGATGCTATTGGTGGCTTCATTATGGTGGATAATGACTTCTATGGGCTTTATCATACTATGTTTGATCACACTCTGGTTGAGCTAGA